>NC_090646.1:645571117-645818617 GCF_040937935.1 Hyperolius riggenbachi | reverse complement strand
GACCCCCAACAAGACAAATTCAGCAATCATGAGGCCCCTATCAAGACAAATTCAGAAATCATTAGGCCCCCAACAAGACAAATTCAGCAATCATGAGGCCCCCAACATGACAAAGTCAGCAAGCGTGAGGCCCCCAACAAGACAAATTCAGCAATCATGAGGCCCCCAACAAATCATGAGGCACCCAACAAGACAAATTCAGCAATCTTGAGGCCAACAACAAGACAAATTCAGCAGTCATGAGGCACATAAATAGACAGCATTTCACATAAATAGGCAGAATGCCCCCTTAATAACAATAACAATAATATTTATATAGCGCTTTTCTCCCTGGGGACTCAAAGCGCTGTGACCCTGCATTATGCAGTCTCAAAGGCTAGGGAAAAGAGGTGAGTTTTTAGCCTTTTTTTAAAGCTGTCCAGAGAAGGAGCCTCTCGTACTGATTGTGGAAGTGAGTTCCATAGAGTAGGGGCTGCATAGGAAAAGGCCCGAGCACCAAATGTTAAGTGTATCCTGGGAATAACCAGCTTCATCTTGTTGGCAGAGCGGAGGGTGCGTGGAGGGGCATAAAGTTCCAATAGATCCGCTATGTATTTGGGTCCCATGTGGTGTAGAGCCTTGAATGTCAGCAGGCAGATCTTAAAATTGATTCTCCATTTTACTGGCAACCAGTGAAGAGTTTGCAGTACTGGGGTGATGTGTGAGCTGCGGGGGGCATTGGCTAGGAGTCTGGCTGCAGCATTCTGTACTAGCTGTAAGGGGCGCAGAACCTTATCTGTAGATCCGATTAACAGGGCGTTGCAGTAGTCTAGGCGGGAGGATACAAATGCGTGAACCAGGGCAGGTAGGTCTTCAGCTGGGATAAGGTGTTTGATTTTCGCTATATTTCTTAGATGGAAGAAGGAAGACTTGACAACAGCTGATACCTGCTGTCTGAGTTTTAGATTTCCATCCAGGATCACCCCAAGGTTTCGCACAGAGTCTTTATACTGTACAGTATCTCCCCCAATTGCTAGTTTGAGGTGGTGAGCGTTTTGAACTTTATCCATCATGTGTGGACCACCTACCACCAACACCTCTGTTTTGTCAGAGTTCAGCCTCAGCCAGCTGGTGTTCATCCAATTTTGTAAATCCACTAGACACGCATTTATGGATGCTGATGGGTCTTGGGTTCCAGGCTTGAAGGACAGATACAGTTGTGTGTCATCTGCATAACAATGGTATCCTAAACCATAGTTCTGGATTATTTTGCCCAGTGGGAGCATGTAGACTGCAAAGAGTAATGGTGATAGTACAGAACCCTGTGGAACTCCATAGGCAAGTGGCACTGGATTAGAGTAGAGTGTGCCCAGACATACTTGCTGTGTCCTGCCAGATAGGAAGGTCTGAAACCAGCTAAGAACAGTACCCCTTAGGCCACAGTAATTCTTCAGTCGCTGGATTAGTATTTCATGATCCACAGTATCAAATGCTGCTGACAAGTCAAGAAGAATCAGAATTGAGCAATCACCCTTGTCCCTTGCAGTAAGTAGATCATTCATTACTCGGACTAATGCTGTTTCAGTGCTGTGCCTTTTCCTGAATCCTGACTGAAAAGTATCAAAGATGTTGTTATCTGTAAGCCTGACTTCTAGCTGGTTGGCGACTGCTTTCTCGATAACTTTTGATAGGAATGGTAAGTTCGCCACAGGTCTGTAGTTGGTTACAGAATCAGGATCTAGTGATGGTTTCTTCAGGAGGGGTTTTATGATTGCTTTCTTTAGTTCTTCTGGGAAAAGTCCACTTTGCAAGGAGCACTGAGTGATTTTGTGAAGTGCTGGCCTGAACAGCGCTGGGCACTGCATTAAGGATCCAGTTGGGCCAGGATCCAGGTCGCAGGTAGTGGGGCGGAGACTTTGAATGAGAATTCCAAAATCTTCTACACTCAGAGTGTCAAAGACTTGCCATGGTGGTACGGTAGTAGGCATATGCAACGTCCAGTGGTCAATTGATGTTGGTGTAATGCTGGCACGGATGGTAGACACCTTGTTTGTGAAGAAGGCAGAGAATTCTTCACACCTTTCCCTGGAGTATGTGGTTGGGGCTTTTAGGCAGGAAGGATTGCAGAGTGATTCCACTGTGTGGAACAGTTGAGCAGCTCTGTTGTTGGCTGTAGATATTTTGTGCGAGATAAAGTCTGATTTTTTCTTGGTTATTGCTTGTTGGTATTGTCTGAGGTGTTGAACTAGGCTAGATTTGTGCTCCCCAGTCCCTGATTTACGCCAATGTCTTTCTAGTCTGCGCCCTTTCTTTTTTAGATCCATGATGGTTTAGTCAAACCAATTAGCTTTCTGCTTTTTGGTTGCTGATTTGGTGCGCCATGGGGCAATACTGTCAAGTGTTTCATATATCGTGTTGTTGTACTGGGTTACTAGAGAGTTTGGGTCCATTTGACTGTGGAGCAGATTTGTAAAATCCAGGTTGGCAGTTATCCTCTCCGGTGTTAATTTACTCAGGGGACGGGTTTTGATTGTTTCTTTAGGGAGCTGCTTGATAGGGTGATGTTCAATAGTAAACTGTATTATGTGATGGTCTGACCACACCACTGGGGTTACTGTTATGTTACTAATGTCCATTCCGAGGTGGAACAGTAAGTCTAGCGTATGCCCTCCTCTGTGGGTAGCTGATTTTACAACTTGTGTGAAGCCTAGTCCACCCATGAGATTTATTAGTTCATTTGCATCTTGTGATTGAGTGTTATCAGCCCGGATGTTGAAGTCACCAAGGATGATCCATCTCGGATAAGACAGAGCCAGCATGGCCAGAAGTTCTGAGAATTCCTGTAGGAATGGGTCAGCATCTCCGGGGGGACGATAAACCACTAAAATTTTGAAGCCTTTACCAGCTGAGATCTGGGCACCTATACATTCAAAGGACTTTGTTAAGCCAACATTCAGGGCCCTGAGCTGCAGAGTTGTTTTGCCACAAATTGCTACACCCCCTCCTCTGCGGTCTCGTCTTCCCTCACTTAGGACTGAGTAATTGTATGGGATGGTTGCCTCCAATGTGGGGCCCGCATTGGCATCAATCCAGGTTTCAGTGATGCATGAAAAATCGCATGTCTGAATAAGGTCCGCAATAATGGCTGTCTAATATGGTAGACACCTCTCACCTGGCTTCTGAATTCTCCTCTACTGGCTGCTGTACCTGGCAATACTGTTTTGGGCTGGATTGGGGATGATGTGTGAGCTGAAAGGCCTGGCAGTGATGCTGTGGCCTGGCTGGCGGTGATGCGGTGGCCCATGTTGGGGCTGGGTTGGCTGGCAGTGATGCTGGGCTGTGCTTGGCTTGTTGAAGTAAATGCTGGCCTGACTGGTGGTGATGCTGTGGCCTTTTTGATAGTGATTCTGGGCTGGTTGGCTGGTGGTGATGCTGGGCTGGCTGGCCTGGATAGTTTAGGTAGCGACAGGTGCCCCCTAGTTAAGGTAGCGCCAGGAGTACCCCAGTTTAGGTAGTAACAGGAGCCCCCCAGTTCAGTTAGTGACAGGAGCCCCCCAGTGTAGGCAGTGACAGGAGCCCCCAGTTTAGGTAGTGACATGCACCCCCCAGTTAGGTAGTGACAGGCACCCCCCAGTTAGGTAGTGAGTGACAGTGACCCCCAGTTGGGTAGTGAGTGACAGCAGGGACCACCAGTTGGGTAGTGAGTGAAAGCAGGGACCCCCAGTTGGGTAGTGAGTGACAGCAGGGACCCCCAGTTAGATAGTGAGTGACAGCAGGGACCCCCAGTTAGATAGTGAGTGACAGCAGGGACCCCCAGTTAGATAGTGAGTGACAGCAGGGACCCCCAGTTAGATAGTGAGTGACAGCAGGGACCCCCAGTTAAATAGTGAGTGACAGCAGGGACACCCGTTTAGATAGTGGCAGTAGGGACCCCCAGTTAAATAGTGAGTGACAGCAGGGACCCCCAGTTAAATAGTGAGTGACAGCAGGGACCCCCCGTTTAGATAGTGAGTGACAGCAGGGATCCCCGTTTAGATAGTGAGTGACAGCAGGGACCCCCGTTAGGTAGTGAGTGACAGCAAGGACCCCTGCTAGGTAGTGAGTGAAAGCAGGGACCCCAAAGTTAAATAGTGAGTGACAGCAGGGACCCCCGTTAGGTAGTGAGTGACAGCAGGGACCCCCGTTAGGTAGTGAGTGACAGCAGGGACCCCCAGTTAAATAGTGAGTGACAGCAGGGACCCCCGTTAGGTAGTGAGTGACAGCAGGGACCCCCGTTAGGTAGTGAGTGACAGCAGGGACCCCCAGTTAAATAGTGAGTGACAGCAGGGACCCCCGTTAGGTAGTGAGTGACAGCAGAGACCCCAGTTAAGTAGTGAGTGACAGCAGGGACCCCCGTTAGGTAGTGAGTGACAGCAGGGACCCCCATTAGGTAGTGAGTGAGTGACAGGGACCCCCGTTAGGTAGTGAGTGACAGGCGCGCTCCCCACCCAACCTACCTTGCCGCGTCAGACCTCAGGATCAGTGGGTGACCCGACCAGATAGAGCGGGCGCCGGGCACAAATATGCGGAAGTGATGTCACTTCCGCATATCAGCGGTGTCTGCTAGGTCCTAGCGCCCGCTCTATCTGGTCGCCCCGCGTGGATCGAGGTCTGAATGGCAGCAGGGACAGCGAAGCGGAGCAAGGCAGAGCGGGGCAGCGGCGGCCGGGAGATCCGTGGCACCCCAGGACAGATTGGGGGCATGGGCCCCCCCAAAATAGGGCTAGCGACGCCCCTGATTGAGTGACTGTATGTCAAGGTTATAAACAGTGGGTGAAGCCAAAAATGGCTATCTTTGTACATGGGAAAATATAAACTGCAGCCATTCTTACACTGTTATTGACAGGGTTCTCAAACTTGACACAGTTGGTCACAGGGTGACTGGGATTAATATTCAGAAAAGTGTGTGGAGCCTACAACAGCCAATCAAAACTCACCTATTGATTTTCAAGGGGAATATTTACATTGCTGCTATTCTTACACTGTTAATGGCAGAGGCCTCAAACCTGCTCGTCGGTCATTAAGTGACATTTAAAGGATGAGAAAAAGAGGGAACACCAAGAGCCCAATATAGTGTAGTATGTACTGGTAATGTATAATTGGAAGAGTAATAATATTAATTTGTGAGTATTAATATTTAATACTCACAAACCAGGGTTACCAATTAGGCAACCACTGTCAAAGCAGGTGGGGAGATTGTCCTGACCCCACTCAGGATTAAAAAGTCGCTCTCTGTAGTAGAAGAAGGAAGGATACAACCCTCCACCAAGGGTGGACTTGATGTAGATAATAGGATAACAGAGGCACCAACAGGATAAAAAACACTAAAAGAACTTAAAAACCCATCTTGGTAATAGAGGAGGTAGTGGTGGACTTACCTCCTCCAAGCAGAATGCTGTAGAAAGTGAGTTCCGCACGATGTCGGTAGAGTCAAACGGCTTTATTTAAATCAACACATAAGGCCTAAAATCCAACACCACATGCTGACATGTTTCGGACGTTGCACATCCTTAATCATAGCATTCCTCCAATGCAGAACATACAACTGTGGATTTTCAGTCAAAACAATTTTATTGGATACTCCAAATAAAGTGCAACGCGTTTCACGGGGTACAAACCTGCTTCATCAGGCAATAACAGATAGGAGTAAACAGCATCTACCAGTATCCTCAACTCTGAATTGTTTTGACTGAAAATCCACAGTCGTATGTTCTGCTTGGAGGATGTAAGTCCACCACTACCTCCTCTATTACCAAGATGGGTTTTTAAGTTCTTTTAGTAGTAAGTGACTTGTATGTTTATATTTTGTAATAAAGATTAGGTGTCATAATTTTATAACAACCTGGCTATGCAGGAGGTTAGAGATCTTTGTATCTTTAAATTTTAATTGTCTGATGTGCTCTCCTGGGGCACACGCCCTGAGGGGCGGTACCTGGAGAGTATATATATCTAGTTAAGATTTCAGTTCTGTTACATAGGGTTGCCAGGTGTCCGGTTTTAGACCGGACAGTCCGATTTTTGGCCGCTGTGTCCTGTCCAAAAAGGCATGTTAAACCGGACAATTAAGATGTCCGGCTTTATGCCTTTTGCCCATGCCCGTTTCTAGCCCCAGCAGCCAGGGAGGGAGCGCTGTATACAACATACCTCCCTGGCTCCAAGCGCTGCTCTCTCGCCGCCGGTCTTCTCCTCTCGGCATACACGCTTATACACACGCTGCTTCCTGTTTAGCCGGAAGCAGCGTATGTATACGCGTGTAGGCAGATGGGAGAAGACCGGCGACGAGAGAGCAGCGCTTGGAGCCAGGGAGGTATGTTGTATACAGCGCTCCCTCCCTGGCTGCTGCTGCTCACTATACATCTGAGGGGGGAGCACGGAGGGCGGCCCGGGAGAGGGAGGGAGAGGTCGGGTTGCCCTCCCCGCGGCTCCGGCTCCCCCCTCCATTATGGGGGACAGCTACCTATCTAACCTATCCTAGGGGCACCTACCTAATCTAACCTACGCTGGGGGGCAGCTACCTATCTAACCTATCCTGGGGGGCACCTACCTAATCTAACCTACGCTGGGGGGCAGCTACCTATCTAACCTATCCTGGGGGGCACCTACCTAATCTAACCTACGCTGGGGGGCAGCTACCTATCTAACCTATCCTGGGGGGCACCTACCTAATCTAACCTACGCTGGGGGGCAGCTACCTATCTAACCTATCCTGGGGGGCACCTACCTAATCTAACCTACGCTGGGGGGCAGCTACCTAATCTAACCTACACTGGGGGGCAGCTACCTATCTAACTTACACTGGGGGGCAGCTACCTATCTAACCTATACTGGGGGGCACCTACCTAATCTAACCTACGCTGGGGGGCAGCTACCTATCTAACCTATCCTGGGGGGCACCTACCTAATCTAACCTACGCTGGGGGGCACCTACCTAATCTAACCTACACTGGGGGGCAGCTACCTATCTAACTTACACTGGGGGGCAGCTACCTATCTAACCTATACTGGGGGGCACCTACCTAATCTAACCTATGCGGGGGGGCAGCTACCTATCTAACCTATACTAGGGGCACCTGTCTAATCTAGCCTATACTGGAAGGGGGGGCAGCTACCTAATCTAACCTATACTGGGGGGCACCTACCTATCTAACGTATACTGAGGGGCACCTACCTATCTAACCTATACTGGGGTGCAGCTACCTATCTAACCTATACTGGGGGGGGGCATCTATTTATCTAACCTATACTGGGGGCACTTATCTAACCTGTATTGGGGGCACCTACCTACCTAGCTAGCCTATACAGGTGACAACTATACTGGCTACCTATATTGGAGACACCTACCTAAATGACCTATACTGGGGGCACCTACCTATCTAACCTATGCTGGGGGCAACTATTGCATTATTTGCATAGTTTTCCAGTTTTGTAATAGTTTTCTGCTCTGTCTCTTATTATGTGCATTTACTGGTGAAAAGCGGTCTCTTATTATGTGCATTTACTGGTGAAAAGTGGTCTCTTATGTGCATGTACTGGTGAGGACAGTTAGTGACATGGCTATGTACT
The DNA here is from genome assembly GCF_040937935.1 of Hyperolius riggenbachi. Taxonomy (NCBI): domain Eukaryota; kingdom Metazoa; phylum Chordata; class Amphibia; order Anura; family Hyperoliidae; genus Hyperolius; species Hyperolius riggenbachi. The sequence continues at coordinate 645,811,036 of NC_090646.1, read as the reverse complement.
CTGTAATGTGCTGCAGAAGATGTCAGTGCGATATAAATACTTTTAAAAACATTTTTTAAAAAGCCCATTGCTTAGCCCCACTCTACAGAAAAGTGCGCTTCTGACTCCCCCCCTAACTCCACCCCCTGTCCGGTTTTCTCCATCAGCCGACCTGGCAACCCTAGTTCTGTAAGGCTATAAGTAAGGACACTTAGTCCGAAACATGTCAGCCACTTTTGCTGTACCTGTGATCCTTAAACAAAAACCTTTTGGACTTTTCTAAACCTGGGAGTGTGCGGACTTCATCATATCCATGTTACAGTTCCTGCAACTTGGCTTCCAGCACCTCCTATTTGGTTTAGAGGTTGAGCAGTGTTTTTCCACTGACATCGTTTAATGTTGTGATGTCTCACCTAACTATTGTACAGTGCTGCGTAATATGTTAGCGCTTCATGCATAAAGTTTAATAATAATTATAAGAAGCAAGCTAATTGGTAATATAAAATTACTGATATTCTACCTATCGGCAACAGCCAGCGCCCTATTTATCATACATACACATTGAATGGACTCCTACCCATATGTAGTAGAACTTTTTTCATAAAGTGCGCTGGCAGTCTACGTCAACAGTGATTAACAGGTACCAACAAACAAGTATTGGACTAACGTTTTGTTGATCTATTTAGGTGAAGGCCCGTTCCAAGGAGTTGTTGATCTGTTTGGGGGTTTTGGAGGCCTTGTAGAGTTTCGAAGCAGCCTTCTGGCCAGTCGTGGGTTTGCAGCTCTGGCTTTGGCTTATTTTGCTTATGAAGATTTGCCAAAGACGACCAACAGTCTAGATCTAACATATTTTGAAGAAGCTACTGAATTTTTAAGGAATCATCCAAAAGTAAGTCAAATATGTAATAGTACATGCTGTTCCCACAGTAGGCTTAACAGAAATGACATAACAAGGGATGTATTTGTATCTCTTTATGGTCTGTTCCATGAATCTCTCTCTTTACTGTTCAGTCATTGCCCCAGACTACAGAGTCTCCTGATGACTAAAGTTAGAAATTAGCTGATTACCGCCTGATGTGGCAAAACGATCTGCCAGGCAAGGTGTTCTTTCTGCGTAATTTAACTTGCACCTGTCAGGTTTATCTCTTCTCTCCCGACACCGCTTGTCACACGGCTGCAGAAAGCCAGTAACTGTTTAGCAGCAGCTTTAGCATAGCAACATTCAACAAAGGGATTGAAAACCTTACATACGATGAATGTTTAAATAAAGAAGGTGATTATGTCGAGAAATATTCAAAAGATACAGTAAGTCCGATCCAATTCACCTTTTCTCATAAGTTTTCTCCTAAGTGATATTTTCACACCTTATCAGGAATTGCCCTTTAGGCTACCAGCAGGCAAGAAAATATGCGGAATAATTTTGATAGTATTTTTTCACCTACTTTTGGCACTTTTTCAATGGCAGAATGCTGAAACGTTATTTTAAACAGCAGGCAAAAAATTATTTCCTAAGAGAAAACGTAGGAGAAAAAGGGAATTGAATAAAGGCCAGTGGCCCATATGCAATTCACTTTTTCTCCTGAGTTTTCACCTAGGTGAGATTTTCACACTTTGATATAAAATGCCCATTTAACAACCAGCAAGCAGGAAAAATCTCAAAATATTTTTGATAGTACTTTTTCACTTACCTTTGCAAAAAGTTATTTTAAAGAGAAGATGACAAATTATCTTCTAGGAGAAGACTCAGGGGTTTTCTAACAAGAACTTTTTTTAAAATCTATTTTTACTACCTTGGCACTGAGGTTAGCTGCTCCTATATGTTATGGATTTGGCCAGCCAATACGCAAAGCGGCCTGCATCCTCACATCTGTCTGCAGGGAGGGCAGCCTGTGCCAACACTCTCTCCCTCCCTGCTGTGTGTGCGCACGTCTCCGGCTTTCATAGTTACATAGTTACATAGTTACATAGTTATTTTGGTTGAAAAAAGACATACGTCCATCGAGTTCAACCAGTATAAAGTACAACACCAGCCTGCTCCCTCACATATCCCTGTTGATCCAGAGGAAGGCGAAAAAACCCTTACAAGGCATGGTCCAATTAGCCCCTAAAGGGAAAAATTCCTTCCCGACTCCAGATGGCAATCAGATAAAATCCCTGGATCAACATCATTAGGCAAGTAATTGTAGCCATGGATGTCTTTCAACGCAAGGAAAGCATCTAAGCCCCCTTTAAATGCAGGTATAGAGTTTGCCATAACGACTTCCTGTGGCAATGCATTCCACATCTTAATCACTCTTACTGTAAAGAACCCTTTCCTAAATAAATGGTTAAAACGTTTTTCCTCCATGCGCAGATCATGTCCTCTAGTCCTTTGAGAAGGCCTAGGGACAAAAAGCTCATCCGCCAAGGTATTATATTGCCCTCTGATGTATTTATACATGTTAATTAGATCCCCTCTAAGGCGTCTTTTCTCTAGACTAAATAAACCCAGTTTATCTAACCTTTCTCGATAAGTGAGACCTTCCATCCCACGCATCAATTTTGTTGCTCGTCTCTGCACCTGCTCATTGCCGCACATGTCTCCAGCTGTCATCGCAGCCTGTTTTAGGCCCCGTTCACATCACAAACGCGGATGGCCATACGTGCGGAACGCGTTCGGACCGCAATGCGTACGAACGCACGCCATCCGCATTTGTGTGCGTTGCGTGGCTGATCCCATCACTGAAAAGTGAATGGGACAGCCATGCGTTTTTACAAAAAATGCATGCAGCATGCGTTCCCGGACCGCATGCAGTGTGAACATCAGACATTGCACTCTATGCAATGTCTGATGTCGTGTGTGTCGGCCACCTGCACGCGTTTCCAAAACGCGGCTGGAAACGCGTGCAGTGTGAACAGGGCCTTACAGCAGCAAATACCAGCGACACATGCTGCAATAAAAGTCCACCGAGATACACAGAAGGGAAGAGTACAGTATAGGCGCACTGGACAGGCAGCCCTGCAGACAGAGGTAAGAGGAGGGGGCAAGAGGCAGGGAGAGGAGACAGACGGAGATACTACTTGCTTAGCAGTTGGAAACAACTGTTGTTTTCCACAATGCAACAAGGTTTACAGACAGGAAACTGTTAAGGCCATGGCCCTGACATCACACTGTGGGAGGGGATTCACTACAATATCAGCCACATAGATGGCCCCAATGATCTATTCAATAAAAGGTAAAGGTTTATCATGGGAAAGGGGGTATCAGCATCCTCCTTCACGTCCGCCTAACTACCTGTGACCTGGATCCTGGCCCAACACAGTTCATGTTGAACTGCCCCGACCTGTTCGTACCGGTATTCCTCAAAATTGTTAACTGTTCCTTACAATCAGGGATATTTCCTGCTTTACTGAAGGAAGCAATCATCAGGCCTCTCCTCAAAAAACCCTCCCTGGACCCAGATGCAATGACCAGCTACAGACCTGTCTCTAACCTCCCCTTTCTGGGCAAGCTAATTGAAAAAGCTGTATACCTCCAGCTAGAAGCCAGAATCCTACAAAATAACAGTTATGACCCATTCCAGTCTGGCTTCAGGAAACACCACAGCACTGAAACTGCCCTCATCCAAATATGCAACCACCTGCTCATGGCAAGAGACAGAGGAGAGTGCTCGATCCTCATACTGCTAGACCTTTCTGCAGCCTTTGACACAGTTGACCATGACATCTTGATAAACAGGCTACAGGAATACTGCGGCATTGATGGCATAGTACTTCAGTGGTTCCAATCCTTCTTGAGTGGCAGAACCCACAAAGTGTCTATGGGGCCCTTCCTGTCCACCCCTGTAACACTTAAGTATGGGGTGCCCCAGGGCTCAATCCTCTCTCCCCTGCTTTTCACGATTTACATGCTACCGTTGGGAAAACTAATCCAAAAACATGGCCTGACATACCACTGCTATGCAGACGACACCCAACTATATCTTTCCTTCAAGCCTGGTGTGACAGACCCAACTCTAACTATAAACGCCTGCTTACGTGAACTACAGCAATGGATGAATGACAACTGGCTGAAACTAAATGCAGACAAAACTGAAGTCCTTCTGATTGGAGGGCAGAGCATGATAACAAAACAACTTAACTTGCAGTCTTCACCACTGGGAATAGGAGGCACGGATCTACGCAGCTCTGATCATGTGCGTAGCCTGGGAGTTCTAATTGATGGGGATTTAAACTTCAGAACTCAAATCTCTGCTGTGGTGAAATCATCCTATTTTCACCTGAAGAACATTGCAAAAATCAAGCACCTCATACCCCCAGAAGATCTGCCAACCTTAGTCCACGCCTTCATCACATCCCGACTGGACTACTGCAATGCTCTCTACACTGGCCTTCCAAAAAAGGTCTTGTACCGCCTACAGCTGATACAGAATACTGCTGCCAGACTGCTAACCAACCAACCCCGTCACTGCCACATAACGCCAGTCCTGCATTTCCTTCACTGGCTACCTATAGAATGGAGGGTCCTATTCAAGATCGGTCTACTGACATTTAAATCCCTGAATAATCTAGGCACTGGATACATGAAAGATATGTTACAGCTGCGTAGAAATCCCCGCATTCTCAGATCCACAGGTTCTAATAATCTAGTCATACCCAGAGTCCACTTGGAAACTTTTGGTCCCAGAGCCTTCTGTCATGCTGCCCCTATGTTTTGGAACTCCTTACCTCAACAGATCAGGGCAGCCCCATCCCTGGACGTGTTTAAATCCAGACTGAAAACCCACCTGTTCAGTCTGGCATTTGCAGAAATATAACTTTTGTTGTGTGAATACTTCATCCTACTAATTACTGAATCTGAGAGAGCCTAAGCGCTTTGAGTTCTATGGGAGAAAAGCGCTATAGAAATGTTATTGTATTATATTATTGTATTATCAGATACTGATTGGGATGAAGTTCAATCCTTTGTTACCAGGGCCGGTTTAAGCAACAATGGGGCCCCAGGGCAAAATAAACCTGGGGGGGGGGGCCCCCTAACAGATACCCCGGAGCAAAAATTGGCATTAAGGGACCTTTTTTGCAGCTGGTATAGTCAGGGTTTGAAGCCCCAATCGGTCGGAGCTCCACATTCTGGCTACCCCAGCCTGCATGGGGGACAAGGGGTTAAAAAGTTTCAGGAGGGGGGACCCTACATAATTAAAAAAAAAAAATTCCCACACTCTAAACATAAAAAAAATTGGGAAAATTGGAAAAAAAATGCCAGGGATCTCCATGCAGCCATATTGCGGCTGTATAGCAATCCCTGGGCAAAGCGCTGCGGCTGTGTATGGACCCCCTGGAAACCCTGTCAGGAAATGTATTGCTCTTTTTTGATACATGTAAAATTACACTACCGTTAGGTACTAAAAGTGACATTTACCGCATTTAAAAGTATACTTTTTTGCTTCGAAACTTTAAAATCGATTTTCTCAAAAACTATAGGGTCTTTTTGAAAAATTGCTTTTTCCTCTTATTTCCAATGATCTCCTTAACATATCCTGCAAATTTAGGGTTTCTAGAATTTAAGGTGGATTTGCTATTAACCATTAAAGTCAGCTGGTTTTTAAATGTGTATTTTTTTTCCTTTGAAACTTTAAAATCGATTTTCTCAAAAACTATAAGGTCGATTTGAAATTTTTTTACTCTTGTAGCCACTGGGGGACCCTACAAGCTCCGGGGCCCTGGGGCAGCTGCCTCCTTTGCCTCTATGGTAGCGCCGGCCCTGTTTGTTACAGATCCTTTAATCCCTAAGTTACGTCCAATAAAGATCCCTATTAAAACTATAAATGCTTCTGACTAATCTGTATTTGATTCAGGTCTCCAGAGGTGGAATTGGAGTACTCGGGGTGAGCAAAGGAGGTGAAGTAGCATTGGCCATGGCATCTTATCTGCCCCAGGTTGCAGCAACTGTCTGCATCAATGGAACCGTAGCAGCCTCTGGTAATACCATCAACTATGGGGATCTTGTCCTCCCTGGAATCCCCTTCCAGACTGAGAAGACTCTTTTTACTCACAATGGAATTTGCAATGCTTTTCACCTAAGTGGAGACCCATCAAAACCAGAAAACCAGGCCAACATGCTTCCTGTGGAGAAGGCAAGAGGTCCCGTCCTCTTCCTGGTTGGAAACAAAGATGGGATCTGTGACAGCTTATATTTTGCTAAGATATCATCAGCCAGAGCAGAAAAGCATGGCAAGAAGGATGTCTACATAGAAAGTTTCCCTGGAGCTGGACACCTCCTAGAGCCACCCTGTTCCCCGTTCTGTCCTGTGTCTCGATCTGCTACAGTTGCAATTCCCATAATTTGGGGAGGGGAGCTCATAGCACACTGCCGAGCCCAGGAGATCAGCTGGTCAATAATACGCGACTTTCTGCATAATAATATTCCATGCTCTAGGGAGAATAAACTATGAAAAAAACTTGGTCAATAGCAATATCTGAATTTTTCATGTTCACTGATTCATTTGTTGTTGTTTTTTTGTTTTGTTTCACAAAAAAATTTTATGAAATTTTCAATACAAAATAGATAAACATTTCAGTTTGAAAGTGCGTCTTACAATATCGCAAATAACACAAGTTAAGTGCAAAGTACAATAGGGTCTGCAAAGGCAGAAATTACTACACATGAACAAATCTCAGATGCCAGCAGCTATAAGGCAACATGTACTGGCATCATAACAGTCAACATTTGTCTAACCAAAAATTTCTATATATAAAAGCCACTATAAGTTTTAGTGGCTTGTGTGCTCAAGACAACTTGTACCATACAGCAAATCAGGTAGCCTGGGTATCTAAATAGTGTGATTTTTCTTCATTAAAATTTAAGCACAGACTACGTGGACAGTGTAGCTAATGTGTTGCGCACTGTGGTGGGCAGATGGGACAGTACCATCCGGAAAGAACTGGAAAAAGAGAAGAATGGGAAAGAGGGGAGACAGTGGAAGGGGGGGGGGGGGGGGGGTACCAAGTCCTCCAGACTCCACTCAAGGTGTTGGACATTATTGGAGCTCATCACTCAAATTCAGGCTACTGAATAATCCTGCTATCCTATACTTCAGTGAGAGAGGCTGGAAGCCAATGAGTGTAGTGTGTAAAATATGGTTTCCAAATTTTCACGAATTGCGGTAGCGTTTCCTCCACAATGGGCTTCATTCTATCAAAGCATAGTGCGTGGCTAAGATTTGTTTTAAAAGAGCTAAAATTTACTGAATGAGTCCTCCAGTAACATGCAATCACCCTCTTAGCGGCCAAACAGATATGCATTAACAGTTTATATTGAGGATTTGATAGATCTGGAGGTCTCAAACCCAGCAGGGCTACCTTGGGAAGTTGAGGGACTTGCAGTCTAATTGTGGAATATATTACCTGGTAGACTCTGGACTAGAATCTGCGCACCTTTGGGCATGACCACCACACATGTAGGTGAGAACCCCTTTGACCCCATGCCCTGAAACACAAGCCCTTATTACTGGGGTTGAATTTCTCTATGCGGGTCAGTGCAAGATACCAGCGCATTAATACCTTGTATTGGGTCTCAATCACAGCAGAGCTAATAGAAAAGCTTGGGGTACTCTTCCACATATGCATCAAGTCCTCCATCTCTAGGATGGTGCCCATTTCTTGTTCCCATCTAGTAATGTAAAGTGGTTTTTGAAGATTATTGGGGGAGATTGTATTCTTGTAGAGAAGGGAAATGAGGCCTGGAGGGCCTGGGTCTGAGGCGCAAATATGCTCAAAGGCTGTCCTGGTAAGTAAAGATTCATAGGACCTGAAATATTTCCTGATAAAATGGGAGATCTGTAAATATCTGTATAGTCCTGCATCTGGGATTCGTTTGTGCTCTTTTAAAGAGGCGAATGATTTAACTGATTTATCAGTTACCATGCTGTAAATTGTAGTTAGACCGTTTAGACGCCACCATTTAAAGGCAGAGGGGCTCTGCAAGCCAGGGAGGAAATCCGGATGCCCTAAGAAAGACATCAACGGAAGGTGGAGGGGACTGAAGTCTATCTCTCAACTTAACTTGATTTCAGATGCTCAGTGAGTGTAAAATTATTAAGTTTTTGACAAATTTGCGTTGTACATAGGAAAGCCAAAGGAGGTTACTAATGGCTATTGGGTTGCAGATCGAACTTTCGATATCTCGCCAAATAGGTGGGTGGGTTTCTTCATGCCAAATTGTTAATTGGGAGATTTGCACTGCCTTGTAATAGCTGGCTATATTCTCATTTTTTTTGAGTTTTACCTGTACATGTTACAGCCAGATCCCAAAGTTGGCCACTTTGGGATTTGGCCAGTCAACGTGCAAAGTGGCCGTGCTACTATGGCCAATGGGAGAAGCGGTCCCCTCAAGACTGGATTTCTACTTTTAACGCCCCCATGCCAAGTATGTTAGAACTCTCCTTCCAAGTGGAGCAGTGCCCCTCCTATTCCATATGCAGCCCCCTCTTACATGTGTTACATCCATATACTGCAGCCACTAACTTTCATTGACAACTCTCTTGTACATCAGCTTACCTTTTCATGTATTGCTCCCGATTTGCAGCCTTCTTTTTCATATGTAGCATCCCCTATTTCATGTCCAGGTGCCTCCTTTGGCTGCAGCTGCCCAAGGCCCGGGCCTTTGGTGCCTTTACAGAAATCCGGTCTTGGGTGTCCTGCATCCTCACATCTGTCTGCAGGGAGGGCAGCCTGTGCCTGCACTCTCCCTCCCTGCTGTGTGTGCGCACATGTCTCCAGCTATCATTGCAGCCTGTGTTACAGCAGCAAATACCAGCGACACATGCTGCAATAAAAGCCCACGGAGGCACACAGCAGGGAGGGGGAGAGTACAGGTGCACTAGACAGGCTGCCCTGTATACATCCTCCCTACAGACAGAGGAGAGCAGAGGGGGCAAGGAGAAGGGGGAGGAGCCAGGAAATACAGTGTCCAGAAAAACTTGTGCTGAACATGCTTAAAATTGTGCCGAATGCAATTTGTTCTGCACATTAGCTGAGGTAGCCCGGCCTCTTGCATATTGGGGGGCAGGAACTCTAAGTGGGCAGACTTCAGGTTCAGGCCGTAACATACACATCCTCTATCTCACATGTGTAGCTGTTTCCTGTCGTGCTTTCAATAGTGGCTTTCACAACAACCACAACATTTCAAGAGGCACCGTTACAACATATAGTGGAATGTAACACATTATTCAGCTTATCGGATTTTACGTTAAAGGGAACCTGTAGTGAGAAGATATGGAAGCTGCCATATTTTTTTCCTTTTAAACAATACCAGTTGCTTGGCTGTCCTGCTGATCTCTTTGGCTGCAGAAGGGGCGTTGCTAGTAGTGTTGGGCGAACAGTGTTCGCCACTGTTCGGGTTCTGCAGAACATCACCCTGTTCGGGTGATGTTCGAGTTCGGCCGAACACCTCATGGTGTTCGGCCATTTTAGTTCGGGTTCGCCCGAACAGCTCAATGCCCAGCCGAACAGGCCGAACAGGGCCCCTGTTCGGCCGAATACTGCCCCCCTATGGGGTCGCAGGCATAAGGTGGGAGCATGCCCCTCTCGCGGGGGGGGGGGGGGGTTGAAATTCCCCCCACCCCCTCCGCTAGCGCTCCCCCCTCTGCCCGCTTCCCCATACAAAAATTTTGCGTAAAGTTCAATAGTACCTTCAGTGGCTGGTTGGCACTGTGGTGTGAGTGAGTAGGAGGAGTCCGAGTAGGACGCGTTGAGGCCGGGCAGCGGGCGGTTCAGCGGTAGTACCCTTGTGGTACTTCCGCCCTTTCTCTGACCTCACGTCCTCTACGTGATGACGCATACGAGGGTACGCGTGACGCGTACCCTCGTATGCAGAGGACGTGAGGTCAGAGAACGGCGGAAGTACCACAAGGGTACTACCGCTGAACCGCCCGCTGCCTGGCCTCAACGCGTCCTACTCGGACTCCTCCTACTCACTCACACCACAGTGCCAGCCAGCCACTGAAGGTACTATTGAACTTTACGCAAAATTTTTGTATGGGGAATGGCAGAGGGGGGAGCGCTAGCGGAGGGGGTGGGGGGAATTTCCGACCCCCCTCCCCGCGACCGGGGCATGCTCCCCCCTTATGCCTGCGACCCAGGGCCGGGCCGAGGCATAGGCTGGAGAGGCTCCAGCCTCAGGGCGCAGTGTAGGAGGGGGCGCAGAATTCATTCAGCTGTCATTCCTAATTGTGTTTGAAGCAGAAAGAAATAAGAAAAGGGGATACATGGCAGTGACTGCAAGCCATATAACTAGAGATTAAGGTGTTGGGGAGGTTGTGGGCCCTGTGGCCCTCTTAGTCTAATAGCAATCAGTGTGTGACAGCTGGGGTGGGGGGATGGAGGGGCGCACTTTGGTGTCTCAGCCTTGAGTGCTGGAGGACCTTGTCCCGGCTCTGCTGCGACCCCATAGGGCCCCCAAAAGCGGGATGTTCGGGGGAGTTCGGGGTTCGGGCCGAACATGCCGAACATCTGGCCCATGTTCGGCGAACGGACCCGAACATCCAGGTGTTCGCCCAACACTAGTTGCTAGCCCCAAAGATCAGCTAGCCCCAAATGTCAGGGAAAGCTATGGGGGAACTGCCACATAACCTGGAAGCAGGCCAGCCCTCTCAGCAGATTAGCCAGCACAGAAGCCAGGTAACTACGACTAGTTATGTTTAAGTGACACTGCCTATTTACGTGATATGATGCAATTTTTTTATGTTTATTAACCATTTCAGCCCGCGGGGATTTTTCACCTTATGCATCAGAGCAATTTTCACCTCCCATTCATTCGCTAATAACTTTATCACTACTTATAACAATTTATTGATCGGTATTTTGTTTTCCGACACTAATTAAGCTTTCTTTGGGTGGTACATTTTGCTAAGAATTATTTTTTTATAAATGCATTTTAACAGGATTAATAAGAAAAAATGGCAAAAATTCATTATTTCTCAGGTTTCGTTTATTATAGCTTTAAAATAATCCATGCTACCATAATTAAAACCTATGTATTTTATATGCCCGTTTGTCTTGGTTATGACACCATTTAAGTTTTGTCCCTATCACAATGTATGGCGCCAATATTTTATTTGGAAATAAAGGTGCCTTTTTTTTTCGTTTTGCGTCCATCACTATTTACAAGCTTATCTCAAAAGTTTTTATTGGTTTTGAATATAAAAAGCGATACAACTGTGCAATATCAAAGTGCATTTTACAGATAACAACTTAGTGCAAATTTAAATTCAGTTTAAGGTACAACAGAATCTGCAAAGGCAGGAAGCATTACATATATAAACATTGTGGATATCAGCAGCACTAAGGCAACAATTGCTGATATCCCCAGTCAACAGTTAACTTAATGGGGTAATATTAAAAATAGTAGACCACCGCACAGAAGCGGTGGTTCAAAGATCTTGACAGTTTGTACCTGTCGAATTTTTGTGTAGATCAGGGGTCAAGAGGGTGTTAAAAAATGTTCGTAGTATACCCCCTTCAATTGAATATTTAAAAAGTTCAGACCCTTAGGGAACTATTTATGTTTTTTTTTTTTGTGTGTGTTATTTAATTGTAATTTTTTTTTTCCCCAAAATTTTTTATTTGGATAATATTTTGGTGTGGGAAATAAACAGTTAATTTTTAATGTTATTATATGTGTAAATTGTAATTTAAAAAATATGTAGATGTAGTTTTACTATTTGGCCACAAGATGGCCACCTTGAGTTTTTTTTTTTTTCTCCTTGTGGTTCTCGATCACTGGAAGCACAAGGAGGACGGGGAAACTTTTTTTTTTTGCAGAAAGACTGAAGCCTCTAGTAAGAGCGCTTCGGCTTTTCTGCTGGGGACACGGATCGGTGATCGGGAACCATGTTCCCGTTCACTGATCCCAGGGCTACCGGGGGACAGCACGGAGGCACGGGGCGCGCCGAAGCGCGGCACCGCAGCAGAGCAGCTGCCTGGACGTGAGGATCACGTCCGTCCGGCAGAAATGGTTAATGGAGAGGGGGCTTCATCTAACATTTTGCTGGGCAGGCCTACTTAGACCGCTGTTAAGTTCATGTAAAGTTTTTTGCCACCTACCCATATTCTGGTGCGTGGCCAAACCCATTTTCTGGTTGGAGTGCCCAAAAGTGCCCTGGATCTCTTAGGATCCTAGCAACGCCCCTGGGCTGCAGTAGTGTCTGGATCACACACCTGAAACAAGCATGCAGCTAATCAGGTCAGACTTGTGTCAGAAAATCTGATCGGCATGCTTGTTCCGGGTCTATGGCTTGACGAATTAGAGGCAGAGGATGAGCGGGACAGCAAAGCAATTTGCATTGTTGAAAAGGAAATAAATATGTCAGCCTCCATATGCCTTTCACTTCAGATTCCTGTTTCAGCATTTATTGCGTCCTACATTTATTGCTGTATATTGGTATGTCGCGCTGCCCTCCCAGTGATGTTTAGCCTAGTTACACAGCCTTCTACCCCAGAGCACTCTGGGAGATCGGGTGTTGTTTCTATTAACTTCGGCACACACAACAAACAAACGTTCCGCAGTGATGCACCTGCCAGCAGTAATGGTGTCGCCATCATTTAAAAATGTAAATCAGATTTTACAAGGAGCAAATATTGGTTAAATAATTCATAAATTAATAAATTATTTAGTCAGTTTGCCCATTGTAAAATCTTTCCTCTCCCCGATTTTCATTCTGAAATTTATCACAGTTGGTGACATCTTTAGTCCTGCCAGGGCATCAGTACGGAATGTTCGTTACTGAGAGTTCTATGCACAGAGGGAGTTTTCTGCTTGCTTGGCAGTTGGAAAAAGCCTTTATTTCCTAAAATGTAACGAGGTTCACAGACAGGAAACTGTCAGGACCATGATCATGACATCACACTATGGGAGGGGTTTCACCACAATACCAGCCATACAGACCCCCTGATGATCTATTTGAGAAAAGGAATATATTTCTCATGGGAAAAGGAGTATCAGTTACTGATTGGGATGAAGTTCAATCCTGCGTTAAACTTCCTCTTTAATCCATAAGTTACGTCCAATAAAGATACCTATTAAAACTATAAATGCTTCTGACTAATCTGTATCTGATTCAGGTCTCCAGAGGTGGAATTGGAGTACTCGGGGTGAGCAAAGGAGCTGAAGTAGCGTTGGCCATGGCATCTTATCTGCCACAGGTGGCAGCAACTATCTGCATCAATGGAACCGTAGCAGCCTCTGGTTATCCCATCAAGTATGGAGATCTTGTCCTTCCCGGAATCCCCTTCCAGACTGAGAAGATTCTTTTTACTCACAATGGAAGTTGCAATACTTTTTATATAGTTGGAGACCCGACAAAAACAGAAAACCAGGCCAACATGTTTCCTGTAGAGAAGGCAAGAGGACCTGTCCTCTTCCTGGTTGGAGAGAAAGATGAGAGCTATGACAGCTTATATTTTGCTAAGATATCATTGGCCAGAGCAGAAAAGCATGGGAAGAAGAATGTCTACATAGACAGTTATCCTGGAGCTGGACACCTCCTAGAACCACCCTGTTCCCCATTCTGCCCTGAGTCTCAATCTGGTTCAGTTGCAATTCCCATAATTTGGGGAGGGGAGCTCATAGCACACTGCCGAGCCCAGGAGATCATCTGGCCAAAAATACTCAACTTTCTGCGCAATAATATTCCATGCTCTGGGGAGAATACATTCTGAAAAAAAACTAGGTCAACAACAGTAGCGTCACTAGGGGGGTGCGGTAGGGGCGGACCGCACTAGGTGTCACTAGCAGAGGGGGTAACACCAAGCTCCAAACTAAGGGAGAGGGGAGTAAGACTATGTAAATATAGGCAAGGCTAGTGCTTGACATCCCCCTATTCACCCCTTAGCAATGGTGTCCCATCATACTGTAAATGCTGCCTAGTTTGAAATTTGAATATACTCTAGTTAAAAAAAAAAGGAGTCCCATCCACCCAACCCCTAATATCAAGTGTGTCCAGCATAGTACTTCTCTTCCACCCCTATAGCATACATGTCAAACTATGGCCCGTGGGCCAAATTTGGCCCTCAGAGCCCTTAGATTTGGCCCTCAGAGCCCTTAAATTTGGCCCTCAAGTGGTTTCCCACTTTGCATTATGTTTGGCCCACTCTAGACCACCAGGGAAGCTATACTGGAGGTGAAGCCCTAGAGCACCAGGGAAGCCGTACGAGGGAGGTAGGGGAAAGCACTAAACACCAGGGAACTGTCTAGGGGAGGGGGTCTGTAGACACCAGGGAACTGTATAGAGGAGGGAGGACCACTAGACACCAGGGAACTGTATAGGGGAGGGAGGACCACTAGATACCAGAGAACTTTATAAGGGAAGAAGGAGGCCAGTAGACATTGACGTTGGCCTGTGACTTGGTCCCAGTGTACAATTTCGGCCCACATTGTATTTGAGTATGACACCCCTGCCCTATAGCAAAGTGTGTCCACTATAACAATCGCAACTCCTCCCTCCTCCTATAGCAAATAGGTTCAGTATAACCTCTTCCCAACCCCATTCTCAACAAATGTCAGTAACAAGCAATGTTACTACAAAAAGTATTATTGGTTTTGTTTAGCCTGGTGAGGCTGGAGGCTCAGGGGGTAAAACAGGGGTGACACCATGGGCTTGATTCACAAAGCGGTGATAACTCAGTTATCACACCCAAAAGACTTTAGGCATGATAAGCCGTGCAAAGCTGAGTTATCACCGATTTGTGCTGCTCTTCGCGCGAAGCTCCCGCGCGCAAAGTCCCATAGGGCTCAATGGACGCTGCGCGCGAAGCAGGGCACACTGCGCGCGCAGCGCGGTGCGCTACGCGCGCAAAACTTTGCGCGCGGGAGATCGCGCGAGTTTCTTCTTATCACTCCTAAACTGAGTTTAGGCGTGATAAAGGGCTTTTCACAGGCGTGCAAACACTTTGCACCGCTTTGTGAATCAAGCCCCATGAGTTTCTGCCCCAGGTGACACCAACCCTAGTGACACGTCTGCATAATGCAAAAGAGGGAACCCACTTGGAGGGCCACATTTGATAGCTCTGTGGGCCAGAGTTTGACATGTGTGCATTAGACCAGAGCTGGGACAAGATCCTCCAGCACCCAAGGCTGATACATCAAAGTGCGCCCCTCCATGCCTCATACCCCAGCCGTCACACACTAATTGCTATTAGACTAAGAGGGACGCCAGAGCCCCCAACCCTCCCCAACTCCATAATCTCTAATTATCTGGCTTGCAGTCACTGCCAAGTATCCCCTTTTTCTTATTTCATTCTGCTTCAAACACATTAGGCGAATGATAGCTGAGTGAGTTGTGTGCCCCCTCCTACACTGCGTCCTGAGGCTGGAGCCTCTGTTGCCTCTGCCTTGGCCCAGCCCAGCTTTAGACCATAGATGTAATTTGAGTATACCACTTTAAGTCATCACAGTGTTATATTCCATAAACTAGCTGCTTGATTCACGCCCATACATCTATTTACTTACAGTGGGTTGCAAAAGTATTCGGCCCCCTTGAAGTTTTCCACATTTTGTAATATTACTTCTACAAACATGCATCAATTTTATTGGAATTCTACGTGAAAGGCCAACACAAAGTGGTGTACACATGAGAAGTGGAACGAAAATCATACGTGATTCCAAACATTTTTTACAAATAAATAACTGAAAAGTGGTGTGTGCATAATTATTCGGCCCCCTTTGATCTGAGTGCAGTCAGTTGCCCATAGAGATTGCCTGATGAGTGCTAATGACTAAATAGAGTGCACCTGTGTGTAATCTAATGTCAGTACAAATACAGCTGCTCTGTGAGGGCCTCAGAGGTTGTCTAAGAGAATATTAGGAGCAACAACACCGTGAAGTCCAAAGAACACACAAGACAGGTCAGGGATCAAGTTATTGAGAAATTTAAAGCAGGCTTAGGCTACAAAAAGATTTCCAAAGCCTTGAACATCCCACGGAGCACTGTTCAAGCGATCATTCAGAAATGGAAGGAGTATGGCACAACTGTAAACCTACCAAGACAAGGCCATCCACCTAAACTCACAGGCCGAACAAGGAGAGCGCTGATCAGAAATGCAGTCAAGGGGCCCATGGTGACCCTGGACGAGCTGCAGAGATCTACAGCTCAGGTGGAAGAATCTGTCCATAGGACAACTATTAGTCATGCACTGTACAAAGTTGGCCTTTATGGAAGAGTGGCAAGAAGAAAGGCATTGTTAACAGAAAGCATAAGAAGTCCCGTTTGCAGTTTGCCACAAGCCATGTGGGGGACACAGCAAACGTGGAAGAAGATGCTCTGGTCAGATGAGGCCAAAATGCAAAACGCTATGTGTGGCAGAAAACTAACATCATTCTGAATACACCATCCCCACTGTCAAATATGGTGGTGGCAGCATCATGCTCGGGGGGTGCATCTCTTCAGCAGGGACAGGGAAGCTGGTCAGAGTTGATGGGAAGATGGATGGAGCCAAGGCAAATACAGGGCAATCTTGGAAGAAAACCTCTTGGAGACTGCAAAAGACTGGAGACTGGGGCGGAGGTTCACCTTCCAGCAGGACAACGACCCTAAACATAAAGCTAGGGCAACAATGGAATGGTTTAAAACAAAACATATCTATGTGTTAGAATGGCCTAGTCAAAGTCCAGATCTAAATCCAATCGAGAATCTGTGGCAAGATCTGAAAACTGCTGTTCACAAACGCTGTCCATCTAATCTGACTGAGCTGGAACTGTTTTGCAAAGAAGAATGGGCAAGGATTTCAGTCTCTAGATGTGCAAAGCTGGTAGAGACATACCCTAAAAGACTGGCAGCTGTAATTGCAGCAAAAGGTGGTTCTACAAAGTATTGACTCAGAGGGCTGAATAATTACGCACACCCCACTTTGCAGTTATTTATTTGTAAAAAAATGTTTGGAATGATGTATGATTTTCGATCCACTTCTGACATGTTCACCACTTTGTATTGGTCTTTCACGTGGAATTCCAATAAAATTGATGCATGTTTGTGGCAGTAATGTGACAAAATGAGGAAAACTTCAAGGGGGCCGAATACGTTTGCAACCCACTGTATATAAATAGAAGCACCAGGCAACGGCATTGGCCTTTGTACTGCAGGTCATACAGTCCTCTCTGACATTCCTGTATGACAATAATCCCTTTCTCTTCTACCCGTGTGTACAGGTTATTGACAGGTCTTCTTGCTATTTATTGTATTTCTTGGTGGCCAAAGCTGGTTTCAGGTTTTGGAATGTTTCAAATGATGCTAGGCTTATAATGATTAGTCTTTCAGTTCCATTTACATTTAATTGTTATTTTGTAATGTCATTGTGGTTGATTCGCAAAGCGTTTTTGTTGCATTACCCCACCTTGCTCATGATTTATCTCCCATTATCTAACTCATGGTTTACCTCTCCTTATTTGACTTAACTCATGATTTATCTCTCATGGCCCATATGCAATACATTTTTTCTCCTGAGTTTTCGCGTATGTGATATGTTCACATCTTGTCATATAATGCCTTTTGAGCCACCAACAAGCAAGAAAATACTCAAAATAATTTTGATAGTACTTTTTCACCAACTTTTGGGTACTATTCGAATAGTAAAATGATGAAAAGGTAATTTAAAGAAAAGATCAAAATGATCTCTTAGGAGAAAACTTAGTAAAAAGTTAATCAAAAGTTAATTGCATATGGGCCCATATCTGTTTATCTCATGAATTATCTCTCTGTGGCCCATATGCAATTCACTTTTACTCCTGAGTTTTCTCTTAGGTGATATGTTTAACCTATTTTGGTTCCTGGACGTAGTTTCTACGTCCAGGAACCATGCGCGCTGCCGCGCGCCCCCGCAGCCGATCGTGCGTGTGCACGCGCACTCCCGGCCGCGGATTCGGTAGCCAAGGAATCAATGTATCGGGCTACGGAGCCCGATCATTGATTCCTCTCCCCCGCTGAAAAAGCGACAGCTTCTCTCGGAAGCTGAGCTTTTTCTGGCCGTCTTCTTCCTGATGCGTCACTCTAAGCGCGTGCTACGCTTAGAGTGACGTCATGTAAACAAACTCATGGCCGCCATCTTGTGGCCAAAAAGTAATACTACACCTGAAAAAAAAAAAAACAGAATTAACACACATTTACATTATAAATCTATTGTTTACCTCCCACCCTCCCAAAAGTACCCAAATAAAATGTTTAGTATAAAAAAAAAACCATTACAATAAAAAAAAATAAAAAAAACATGTAAATATTTACCTAAGGGTCTAAACTTTTTAAATATCAATGTAAAGATGAAATATTTCTATATTTTTTTTATTTTAAACTTGTAAATAGTGATAGTAGTGTTGGGCGAACACCTAGATGTTCGGGTTCGCGAACGTTCGTCGAACATCGCCGCGATGTTCGGGTGTTCGCGCCGAACTCCGAACATAATGGAAGTCAATGGGGACCCGAACTTTCGTGCTTTGTAAAGCTTCCTTACATGCTACATACCCCAAATTAGCAGGGTATGTGCACCTTGGGAGTGGGTACAAGGGGAAAAAAATATTTGAAAAAGAGCTTATAGTTTATGAGAAAATTGATTGTAAAGTTTAAAAGGAAAAACTGTCTTTTAAATGTGGAAAATGTCATGTTTCTTTGCACAGGTAACATGCTTTTTTTCGCCATGCAGTCATAAATGTAATACAGAGAAGAAGTTCCAGGAAAAGGGACCGGTAACACTAACCCAGCACCAGCAGCAGCACACGTGATGGAACAGGAGGAGGCGCAGGAGGAGAAGGCCACGCTTTGAGACACAACAACCCAGGCCTTGCATGAGGACAAGAAGCGTGCGGATAGCATGCTTTGTACCGCCATGCAGTCATAAATGTAATAAAGATAAGTGGTTCAATAAACAGGGACCACGCGGCAACGCTAACCCAGCAGCAGCAGACGTGATGGAACAGGAGGAGGCGCAGGAGGAGAAGGCCACGCTTTGTGAGACACAACAACCCAGGCCTTGCATGAGGACAAGAAGCGTGCGGATAGCATGCTTTGTACCGCCATGCAGTCATAAATGTAATAAAGATAAGTGGTTCAATAAACAGGGACCACGCGGCAACGCTAACCCAGCAGCAGCAGACGTGATGGAACAGGAGCAGGCGCAGGAGGAGAAGGCCATGCTTTTTGAGACACAACAACCCAGGCCTTGCATGAGGACAAAAAGCGTGCGGATAGCATGCTTTGTACCGCCATGCAGTCATAAATGTAATAAAGATAAGAGGTTCCATAAACAGGGACCGGCAACGCTAACCAAGCAGCAGCAGCAGCACACGTGATGGAACAGGAGCAGGCGCAGGAGGAGAAGGCCATGCTTTTTGAGACACAACAACCCAGGCCTTGCATGAGGACAAAAAGCGTGCGGATATAGCAGCAATGCTTTTTGCCGCCATGCAGTCATAAATGTAATACAGATGAGAGGTTCAATAAACAGGGACCGGAAACGCTAAACCATCCCAGATGTTCATTGGTCATGTTACTTGGTTGGGGTCCTGGAGTGTTGCGTAGTCGTTTCCAATCCAGGATTGATTCATTTTAATTTGAGTCAGACGGTCTGCATTTTCTGTGGAGAGGCGGATACGCCGATCTGTGACGATGCCTCCGGCAACACTGAAACAGCGTTCCGACATAACGCTGGCTGCCGGGCAAGCCAGCACCTCTATTGCGTACATTGCCAGTTCGTGCCAGGTGTCTAGCTTCATGCCCGGTTTCAGGTCCAGCGGTGCCAGCCACAAATCCGTCTGTTCCTTTATTCCCCTCCAAATTTCCTCCCCTGTGTGCTGCTTATCACCAAGGCAGATCAGCTTCAGCAACGCTTGCTGACGCATGCCAACAGCTGTGCTGCACTGCTTCCACGATCCTACTGCTGCTGGTGCTGGGTTAGCGTTTCCGGATGAGGTACAGCTTTGAGATGCGTTGGAGGAGAAGGAGTCAGAGAGGTAGGTGCTGCTGTTGTTATCCAGTGGGAGGGACGGCGGTGCAGCTGTTTGCGGCGTGGGCAACACCAGCGCCGTAGCAGGTGAGGAATCGCTGCCAGGCTCCACAAGGTTCACCCAGTGCGCGGTAAGGGAGATGTATCGACCCTGGCCGAACGCACTCGTCCATGTGTCAGTGGTGAGGTGAACCTTGCAGGCAATGGCATTCTTCAAGCTTCGGGTTATTTTGCTGACCACGTGCTCATGCAACTCAGGCACTGCAGAGCGCGCAAAGTGGTAGCGGCTGGGAACCACGTAACGTGGGATGGCCACTGACATCATGCCCTTGAAGCTGTTTGTCTCCACCACTCGATATGGCAGCATTTCGCAGGCCAGAAGCTTGGCTATGCTGGCTGTTACTGCCACGGCCCGGGGGTCATTTGCTGGCAATTTCCTCTTGCGCTCAAACATCTCCGAGACAGACAACTGAACCGTAGGGCTGCACACCGAAGGGCTGTTGGTTGTTGTGTTTGATGAACACTGGGAGACCTCAAGAGCACTACTCCGGAAAGTGACAGTGTCAGCGTCGTCTGATGTTTGTGAATGTTGTGAACCACGCAATGGCTGGGCTACTGCTGCTGCTGAGGCGGGTCTGGTGGTGAGTCTGGTGAACCCAAGGGAGGCAGTGTTGCTGGTGGTACCCTGTCCTGCCGCGTTTGCCCACAGAGTGGGATGTTTGGATAGCATGTGGCGGCTCATGCTGGTGGTGGAGAGGTTGTTAATACTTTTCCCCCTGCTCAGGCGGGTCTTGCACACCTTGCAAATCGCCATGGTAACATCCTCAGTGCAGTCTTCAAAGAAAGCCCAGACTTTGGAGCACCTGCCTTGCTGGCGATTTCTGTTTGCGCCTCTTTTGCCTCTCACTTGAACTTCCACGCTTGTGGTGCCTGAAATTGCGCGCCGCCTACCTTGTGGCACAAGGCGAACTCGTGCAGCAGTGGGTTCTTCAACAGACTCATCTGTGCTGCTGCTACGACGGCGATATTCTCGTTCACAAACAAAATCTGGGTCTATGTCCACATTGTCCATACCCTCCTCTTCCATCTCCTCAAACTCGTCATATGTCATTGTGGGGGGCCGTGGAGTAGAGCTCCCCAGAACAACCTCTGCGCAGCTCACTTCAACGTCGTCTGGTTATCTGGCAGTTGTGTGCGTGGTGTCGCTGCCGGTTGTGTCAGCTTTGTGCCCACTGGCTCCTTGTAACTGGCTGAGGACTTGGACCTCGTGCGTGATGTGCTGGTGCTGCTTAACCCACTGCTGGACGCTTGAGAGGTCATCCAAGTAATTATCTGGTCCTGTTCTTTTGGATCTGTGAGGGTGGTTGTCCTGGACAACATGGGCGGTATTGAGTGGGTTTTCTTGGGTGCTCCCCTGTGGCCTGTACGTGAACCGTCAGGGGAAACACCTCTTCCCTTGCCCCTCCCTCTTTCACCAGATTTCTTCCTCATTTCACTTATCCTTAAAGTACACGCTGACTGGCAGCAGTACAGTGGCAGTACAGAAATGCTATACAGTGGTGGGTGAGCGGTGTACCACTATTGCCAGCAGCGACACAGAGCACAATGCTATACAGTGGTGGGTGAGCGGTGTACTACTGTTCCCAGCAGACACAGAGTGGCAGTAAACACAATGCTATATAGTGTGGCTGAGCCGTGTACACAGAGTGGCAGTAAACACAATGCTATATAGTCTGCTATATAGTCACCCCGAACGGGGTGATGTTCTGCAGAACCCGAACAGTGGCGAACACTGTTCGCCCAACACTACTGGGAACGCAGATTTTAGTACCTAAACACACGATACAACATGTTTTCCGGGGTCGGACTCTGAGGCACATACAGATGGTCCCGATCATCATCCTCATCAAACAACTCTTCTCCTGAGTCTGACCCACCCACCACCTCTGCCACCCCAACATCCCCAGACACAGACCCCTCATCGTCCTCAACATTAACTTGGGATGCTGGCCTGAGCCAGACCTCCTTCTCCACATCAGGCCCCATCATCTCCTCAATGGCAGCCCTCATTAATCGCTCTGGCGACGGACCGATGGACACAACGTTCTCCTCCGGGGAGGGCTGCTGCTGACCACTGGCTGCTGGGGTGGATGTTATAGCTTGCGTGGGGCGTTGGCTGTTGCTGTTGTTGGGAGTGCTGCTCACAGCGGAGGTCTCTGAGGAACTCATGGTGAGCTCATATAGTGGTTTGCGGTGAGTGGAGTATTACTGATCCCAGCAATATACACACTGACTGGCAGAGTACGCAATGCTATATAGTGTGGCTGAGCGGTGTACACAGAGTGGCAGTAAACACAATGCTATATAGTCTGGCTGAGCGGTGTACACAGAGTGGCAGTACACACAATGCTATATAGTATGGCTGAGCGGTGTACACAGAGTGGCAGTACACACAATGCTATATAGTCTGGCTGAGCGGTGTACACAGAGTGGCAGTAAACAATGCTATATAGTGTGGCTGAGCCGTGTACACAGAGTGGCAGTAAACAATGCTATATAGTTTGGCTGAGCCGTGTACACAGAGTGGCAGTAAACAATGCTATATAGTCTGGCTGAGCGGTGTACACAGAGTGGCAGTACACACAATGCTATATAGTCTGGCTGAGCTGTGTACACAGAGTGGCAGTAAACAATGCTATATAGTGTGGCTGAGCCGTGTACACAGAGTGGCAGTAAACAATGCTATATAGTCTGGCTGAGCGGTGTACACAGAGTGGCAGTACACACAATGCTATATAGTCTGGCTGAGCGGTGTACACAGAGTGGCAGTACACACAATGCTATATAGTGTGGCTGAGCGAGGTACACAGTGGCAGTACACACAATGCTATATAGTCTGGCTGAGCGGTGTACACAGAGTGGCAGTAAACACAATGCTATATATAGCGTGGCTGAGCGAGGTACACAGTGGCAGTACACACAATGCTATATAGTCTGGCTGAGCCGTGTACACAGAGTGGCAGTAAACACAATGCTATATATAGTGTGGCTGAGCGAGGTACACAGTGGCAGTAAACAATGCTATATATAGTGTGGCTGAGCGAGCGGTGTACTACTGTTCCCAGCAGCGACACACAATGACTGAGGGGGACCCTGGCTAGCATGGCTGGAGAGCGAACTACCCTGCCTGCCTACCCAAAGCTAAACCCACAGAGAAATGGCGGAGATATGACGTGGTTCGGGTATTTATTTACCCGAACCACGTGACCGTTCGGCCAATCAGAGCGCGTTCGGGTCCGAACCACGTGACCCGTTCGGCCAATCACAGCGCTAGCCGAACGTTCGGGGAACGTTCGGCCATGCGCTCTTAGTTCGGCCATGCGGCCGAACGGTTTGGCCGAGCACCATCAGGTGTTCGGCCGAACTCGAACATCACCCGAACAGGGTGATGTTCTGCAGAACCCGAACAGTGGCGAACACTGTTCGCCCAACACTAAGTGATAGATGCAAAATGGAAAAAATGCACCTTTATTTCCAAATAAAATATTGTCACCATACATTGTGATAGGGACATAATTTTAACGGTGTAATAACCGGGACATATGGACAAATACAATACACGAGTTTTAATTATGGAGGCATGTATTATTTTAAAACTATAATGGCTGAAAACTGAGAAATAATGAATTTTTCCATTTTTTTCTTATTCTTCCTGTTAAAATGCATTTACAGTAAAGTGGCTCTTAGCAAAATGTACCCCCCAAAGAAAGCCTAATTGGTGGCGGAAAAACAAGATATAGATCAGTGCATTGTGATAAGTAGTGATAAAGTTATAGGCTAATGAATGGGAGGTGAACATTTCTCACGTGAAAACGACGGAACCTGAATGGGTTAAACTTGTTGTCAATAAAATGCCTTTCTAGCCAACAGAAAGCAAGAAAATACTCAAAATAGTTTTGATAGTAACATTCCACCAACTTTTTGGTACTTTTTTAGTTGAAAAGTCCTGGGCCCATATGCAATTTACTTTCCCTCCTGAGTTTTCTCCTAGGTGATATTATAAAACTTGTCAATAAAATGCCCTTTAAGTCACCAGAAAACAAGAACATGCTCAAAATAATTCTGATTTTTTTTTAGTTGAAAAGTGCTGAAAACTGATATTAAATTAAAGATGAAGAATTATTTACTAGGAGAAAACTCAGGTGAAAAAGTGAATTGAATAAGGCTCCATGGCCCATATGCAATTAGCATTTTCTCCTGAGTTTTCTCCTAAGTGATATTTTCAAACTTGTCAATAAAATCATCTTTTAAATCATTAACCACCCTGGCGTTCTGATTAAATCGCCAGGGTGGCTGCGGGAGGGTTTTTTTTAAATAACTGAAAGTTGGCTGCATGAAAGCCCACTAGAGGGCGCTCCGGAGGCGATCTTCCGATCGCCTCCGGCGCCCAGAATAAACAAGGAAGGCCGCAATGAGCGGCCTTCCTTGTTTTGCTTACATCGTCGCCATAGCGACGAGCGGAGTGACGTCATCGACGTCAGCCGACGTCCTGACGTCAGCCGCCTCCGATCCAGCCCTCAGCGCTGGCCGGAACTTTTTGTTCCGGCTACGCTGGGCTCAGGCGGCTGGGGGGGGGCAGAGCGGCGGCGATCAGGCAGCACACGCGGCTGGCAAAGTGCCGGCTGCGTGTGCTGCTTTTTATTTCATCAAAATCGGCCCAGCAGGGCCTGAGCGGCAGCCTCTGGCGGTGTTGGACGAGCTGAGCTCGTCCAGACCGCTCAGCAGGTTAAAGCAGTAGGATCAGCCATACTATGCCAGGGAAAAAAAACACATATATAAGTAGATAAATACTTGATCTTCTTACATAACACATGTATTGTACTATCCACGTTTTGATTTCAGTGAATGTTATATAATAAATTACGAGAATTCTGTTTCTGGTGGGGGCCATGTCTTTTGCCCACAGTTAAGGCTAACTCGTGATGTCATTCCTGCCCTTTACTTTTTTCTTGTCTCCTCCAATCGCTGAGTTGCCTCAGCCTTGCTTGTAAACACAAGTGAGTAGGGGATTAGGTTTCAGATAAGAAGGTGGCAGGGAAATATAGAGAAGAGGAGGAATAGATTATAGATAAAAAGAACCCCTAGCATGCAATTCTTTGGGACCACTACTAAAGGGCCAGTGTTCCTTAAGTATGTGATAACTCCAAATCATAAAAGCAGAAAAAGTTTTGAAAGTTTTGAATGCAGGATTAGCATCTTTATCACTTAATACACTCAGACCAGTTGCTGTTGAAATTTGATTTTTATGGTGACGATACCGCTTTAACAAGCAATACAATGTTAAAATAGTTTTTATAGTACTTTTCCACCTAGTTTTTGGTACTTTTTCATTGCAAAAAGTGCTGAAAAGTTATTCTAAATACAAGATGAAAAAGTATCTCCTAGGTGAGAACTCTGGAGAAAAACTGAATTGCATATGGGCCTCGGTCCCTTATTTGTTTATCTCATGCATTCACTCTCCTTACATTTAAGATGAAAAATAGGTAAGCCTTGTGAATCAACCTCATTGTGTCTGTAGAGGAATACTGTGTACCGTACAGCTATTATTAAATGTATTGAATAAACTGAAAATAAACTCAAAGGATAATTAATTGTATGTGTAAGAGAATGGTAAACAGCACAAAACACAAAATGGGCAAACACCAGCAAGCCATGATAAATGAGCATAAATATGCATTCAGGTGAATAACATTGGAGTGTGCAGAAAAGATCAAAACTCGGATATAACAAAGAGAGGAAGGACGGCAAAAGCTGCCAGTCGGCGAATCGCGATGGCTTCTGTGGGGACGAAAGCTCAGTTTCCTCTTGGTAAGCTCTCTCCTAGCGCACGCGGCACAGCTCCAGTCTTTTGTTCACTATCACTAGCCCCTGATTAGTCAGTATTGCTGATTAGTAGTGGCTGGATAGTGTAATGGTTAAGGGCTCTGCCTCCGACACAGGAGACCTGGGTTCAAATCTCGGCTCAGTAAGCCAGCACCTATTCAGTAAGGAGTTTCTTGGGCAAGTCTCCTTAAAGTGAATGGGAACACTTACCTAAGGAGAGGGAAGGCTCTGGGTCGTATAGAGCCTTCCCTCTCCTCTCTCCTGTAAGGTATAGGGAAATCGCAAAGCGCTTGAAAAAGTGCTTTGTATAGTGATTTCCCTAGCGCTTTCATGAATAAATACAATGTGACGTCAGGAAGTGAAAAATCGGAATCAATCTGCAAAATATACAAAATATACAAAATTGAAGCGCGGAAGTAAGCACCGGGAGGGGAGAAAAAAAACTCCCACGAAAATCGCTGGCGTCAGTGATTTTGATATTAGATGTGAACAAGCCCTTACAGTGGACTTCTACTTTCAGTTTCTATATTTTCTGCTAGCAGGGAGACATCAAAGCATTCCAAGAACTTACAGCACAGCGAGTTCTGCCGGCTGAGGTCAAAAGCCGTGCCCTTATCTCAAAACAAGATAATTTCTTTGAAGCTGCAAATGGGTTAAAAAGGAGTTTCAGTTTGAAATGAGAATTTACTTGAGGCATGCTAAAAGTACCTTGATGCCGAAAGGACAGAACCAGATCTCCCAATCACCTGCAGGCTGCACCAAAAGCAGTTGTGTAGGAAGCCTTGTGCTGTCATTTCTGCATCCAGATACTTTTTGTAACAATGCATGGAAAGTGTACAGAAAGCATGTTTGCGAATTTTAGTGGCAATATGTCCTTAGTCTATGCAAGTTTACACGACAAGGAGGTGTAAACCTTTTTTTCACTTATCATTATTGCCTGATTGACCCTGAGACATCGGATATCGGAGTTAACCAAACAACTATCAATGGAGGAAGGAATTTTTCAGAGTGAGGTATCCTGGTCAACAGTGGCGTAACTACAAATCATGGTGGCCCCCAGCAAAACTTTGGTGGGGCCCCCCAATATTTCAATAATACAATACAATAACATTTCTATAGCGCTTTTCTCCCATAGGACTCAAAGTGCTTAGGCTCTCTCAGATTCAGTAATTGGTAGTAGGATGAACTATTCACACAACAAAAGTTATATTTCTGCAAATGCCAAACTGAACAGGTGGGTTTCCAGTCTGGATTTAAACACATCCAGGGATGGAGCTGTCCTGATCTGCTTAGGTAAGGAGTTCCAAAACGTAGGAGCAGCATGAGAGAAGGCTCTGCGACTAAAAGTTTCCAAGTGGACTCTGGGTATGACTAGATTATTAGAACCTGTGGATCTGAGATTGCAGGGATCGCTACGCAGCTGTAGCATGTCTTTCATTTATCCAGGGCCCAGATTATTTAGGGATTTAAATGTCAGTAGGCCGATCTTGAATAGGACCCTCCATTCTATAGGTAGCCAGTGAAGGGAGTGCAGGACTGGCGTTATGTGGCAGTGACGGGGTTGGTTGGTTAGCAGTCTGGCAGCAATGTTCTGTATCAGCTCTAGGCGGTACAAGTCCTTATTTTGGAGGGCCATATTCACACCCTTGCCTCCTCTTGGTGCCCTTCCTGGCTTTGGGGCTCATCTCACAAGAGTCATAAAAAACAAGTGTGGCCACCATGATCTTCACACCCATAACAAGTGTAGCCACAACAACACCTGATGTGAAGCATGGACCCCTGTATCAGAGGAAGGGAAGGTTAGTAGTTGGAGCCCTCCACAGCTCTGGGCCCCGTGCTAAATTGCAGGTGCTGCTCCCCTCTAGTTATGCCCCTGCTGGTTAGTGATGCCTGGATGGTGCTTTTGTCAAAGATTCCAAAGTAGAACCCATTTGGAGATATTGCCGACCAGGGATGCTCATCCAGATTCCAGATACCCGAACCATCCAGATATCAGAACGTTTTTCTGGTATCCGAACTCGGATACGGATTCCAGATAGCTGGATAATTCCGGAATGCACTATCAGAGCGAATTCGGATACGTATTATGTATCTGGAAATCAGTCCAGATATCTAGTTCGAGTACCCAATCCAGATAGCATAACCACGGAGATGACGTCATTGAGCCAATCAGAGGGCTCCCAGCCAAAGCCCTAGCAACCAATCACAGAGGGGAACCCTGGCCAGCCCCTTCTGTATATAAGGCGGGCGCCATGATGAGAATCTCGCCCTTGCTTGTGACTGCTCACTGAGAGACATCTCCAGTGCTGTTGGCTAAGCAAGTGTCTAAGCACCAACATACAAGGGGAGGACACTGAAGGGAAATGGCAAGCTTTTAAACTTATACTCAATCAATATTGTAGTATGTATCTCCCATATGGAAACAAAATATCTAGGAATAAAAAAAGGCCTCTATGGATGAATAGAAAGGTTAGAGATAAAATGAAGAGGAAAAAGAATGTCTATAAGGTACTAAAACAGGAGGGGACAGAGGCTGCACTAAGCAATTTTAAGGAGTGCAATAAAAATTGTAAAAAAGAAATTAGGCTGGCAAAGATTGAAGCTGAAAATCAAATCACTAGGGATATCAAATCTAACCCAAAAAAGTTTTACAAGTGCATCAACTCTAAAAGAAGAAAGGTTGACTGTATAGGACTCCTAAAGGATGAGGGTGGGAACTCAATGGTGGATGACCAAGGTAAGGCAGAGTTATTAAATGCTTTCTTTGCTTCTGTCTTCACAAAGGAAACAGCACTGTTGCAAATTACAGAGGCAGAAGAGTCTCAATCTTCTAACTGTAATATTAAATACTTAACGCAGGAAGAAGTGAAGGCAAGACTAAATAAATTAAAAATAGACAAGGCACCTGGCCCGGATGGCATGCATCCTCGTGTCCTAAGGGACAGTTCAGTTCAGTTATAGATAAACCCCTTTATCTTATCTTTTGTGACTCTCTTTCAACTGGCAGAGTCCCAGTGGATTGGCGTACAGCCCACGTTTTCCCATTATTTAAGAAGGGCAAAAAATCTGATCCAGGAAATTATAGACCTGTAAGCTTAAAGGGACTCCGAGCTCATCTAAAAAATAAAAGTTGTACTCACCAGGGGCTTTCTCCAGCCCAGTGCTGGTCGGGAGGTCCCACGCCGGCGTCCTGGCTCCTCTCCTTCTCCCCGCTCCGGAATGGCTGACAGGCCGCAGCCCGGGCGACACTCTCCCGAGTGTCGGGCTGCTTCTTCCGCATATGACGCGGATTACGTCACACGCCGGCCGCCTCGCGTCATCACGGCGGCCGGCGTGAAAGTACTGCGCATGAGCGTCATATGCGGAAGAAGCAGCCCGACACTCGGGAGAGTGTCGCTCGGGCTGCGGCCTGTCAGCCATTCCGGAGCGGGGAGAAGGAGAGGAGCCAGGACGCCGGCGTGGGACCTCCCGACCAGCACTGGGCTGGAGAAAGCCCCTTGTGAGTACAACTTTTATTTTTTTGTTGAGCTCGGAGTCACTTTAACATCAGTTGTATGCAAACTATTTGAGGGGTTACTAAGAGATACTATACATGACTTCATAGTAGAAAATAATCTTATTTCTCAGCATCAACATGGGTTTACTAAAGACAGGTCATGTTTGACTAACATGCTCAGCTTTTATGAGGTAGTGAATGCTAATATGGATATTGGGAATGCTGTAGATGTGATATACTTGGACTTTGCAAAGGCCTTCGACACTGTTCCCCACAAAAGTCTGGTGCAAAAGTTGAGGATGCAAGGACTGGGGAAGAGTCTGTGTGCATGGATAGGGAACTGGCTAAGGGACAGAAAACAAAGAGTTCTGGTCAATGGATCGTACTCAAAATGGGAGACTGTTAGCAGTGGGGTCCCACAGGGGTCTGTACTGGGTCCAGTGCTCTTCAATTTATTTATTAATGACCTAGTAGACGCAGTAGTGAGCAATGTTGCTATTTTTGCAGATGATACAAAATTGTGCAGAATCATCAACTCTCAGGAAGATAGGGTCATATTGCAACAGGTGGCTATATGGGCACATACATGGCAGATGAAATTCAATGTTGAAAAATGTAAAGTCATGCATTTTGGTCGTACCAATGGTCTAGCACCATACAAAATAAATGGGATACAGTTGGGAACATCAAACTTGGAGAAGGACTTAGGAGTACTCATCGACAACAAGTTAAATAATCGTACTCAATGCCAAGCCGCTGCAGCTAAAGCTAACAAAATTTTGGAATGCATTATAAGGGAAATAAAAACTCGAGATGCTAGCATAATATTGCCCCTGTTTAACTCTCTAGTAAGGCCACATCTGGAATATGGAATTCAGTTCTGGGCACCACATTACAAAAAGGATATTGCAGTTTTAGAGCAGGTGCAGAGACGAGCAACAAAATTGATACGTGGGATGGAAGGTCTTGCTTACCAAGAAAGGTTAGATAAACTGGGTTTATTTAGTCTAGAGAAAAGACGCCTTAGAGGGGATCTAATTAACATGTATAAATACATCAGAGGGCAATATAAAAGCTCGGCGGATGAGCTTTTTGTCCCTAGGCCTTCTCAAAGGACTAGAGGACATGATCTGCGCATGGAGGAAAAACGTTTTAGCCATTTATTTAGGAAAGGTTTCTTTTCTTTACAGTAAGAGTGATTTAAGATGTGGAATTCATTGCCTCAGGAAGTCGTTATGGCAAACTCTATACCTGCATTTAAAGGGGGCTTAGATGCTTTCCTTGCGTTGAAAGACATCCATGGCTACAATTACTAGGTAATGCCTAATGATGTTGATCCAGGGATTTTATCTGATTGCCATCTGGAGTCGGGAAGGATTTTTTCCCTTTAGGGGCTAATTGGACCATGCCTTGTAGGGGTTTTTTCGCCTTCCTCTGGATCAACGGGGATATGTGAGGGAGCAGGCTGGTGTTGTACTTTATACTGGTTGAACTCGATGGACGTATGTCTTTTTTCAACCAAAATAACTATGTAACTACATATTACGCAGCGCTGGACATTAGTTTAGGTTACAGACAATATTTAGGGGTGACATACAGCAAAATGACAATACATGAATACAAGAAAGACCAGATCATGCAGCACAGTATGAGTACAAAGTAATGCTTAGTCAGTCACTGGATGGAGCATGGAGATTAGGCAAGTTAGGTTCACTCAGATGCATAGCATGGGTGCACAGTAATGGAGGTGCATGATCAGGTAGGACACAAAAGGAAGAGGACCCTGCCCAAAGGCTTACAATCTAGAGGGAGAGGTAAGGACACGAAAGGTAGGGGACCAGAGTTCAGCTGTGGGTTTAGAGCACTTGTGAGGGGTAGTAGGCCAGAGTAAAAAGGTGAGTTTTGAGGGCTTTCTTGAAGATGTTGAAGGAGGGGGCTGCCCTAATGGGTGGAGGTAGGGCAGTGGCGTACCTAGGGCATTTGGCACCCGGTGCTGGGTATTAAAAGGCACCCCCCCCCCCCAGAAAAAAAATTGGGCGTGGCCTCAACCGGCGGCGTGCTTCGCGCGTCGTTGCGAAAAATGGGCGTGGTCATGACCGGATGAGGGCTGAGCTGTTATTTAAAGTATTAGCTAGTATAGTTGCCCCAGTATAGTTGCCCCCAGTAAAGCTAGTATAGTTGCCACCAGTATAGCTAGTACAGTTGCCCCCAGTGTAGCTTGTACAGTTTCCCCCAGTATAGTTTCCCCCAGTGAAGCTAGTATAGTTGCCCCCAGTATAGCTATAGTTGCCCCCAGTATAGCTAGTATAGTTGCCCCAGTATTGCTAGTATAGTTGCTCCCAGTATAGCTAGTATAGTTGCCCCCAGTATAGATAGTATAGTTGCCCCCAGTATAGCTGCCCCCAGTATAGCTAGTATAGTTGCCCCCTGTATAGCTAGTATAGTTGCCCCCCCTATAGCTAGTTTAGTTGCCCCCAGTATAGCTAGTTTAGTTGCCCCCAGTATAGCTAGTTTAGCTGCCCCAGTATTAGTATAGTTGCCCCTGTATAGCTAGTATAGTTGCCCCCAGTATAGCTAGTTTAGTTGCCCCCAGTATAGCTAGTTTAGTTGCCCCCAGTATAGATGCCCAGGAGGGGGAAAGCAGCGCTAGAAGGAGGGGCAGTGGGGGCAGCGGTGGGGAGGGGGGACATATCCCCCCCTCCGTCACCTGGGACCCCTCCTTCTTCCTCTCTCCCCCTCCATGGATAACCGGCGGCAAATGCAGGGGTGGCGAGGAGGCATGCAGAGAATTACTCACCACCGTCACACGGTGCGCCACGCCCCCCTGTGCCCTATAGCAGGAACGCCACTGAGGTAGGGAGTTCCATAGTGTTGGAGCAGCTCTTGAGAAGTCCTGGAGGCGTGCATGGGACTGGGTGATGCGGGGGGCGGTTAGGCGAAGTTCATTGGAAGAGCAGAGTGAGCGGCTAGGTGTGTACCTCTGAGTAAGATCGGAAATGTAGGTTGGACAGGTTTTGTGGACAGATTTGTAGGTCAGACACAGACTCGGATTTCCGAACGGTTTGAATCCAGATATCTGGATTTATCTAGATTTTTTGCTATCCAGATCCGGAACAACCCGGATATCAAAAAGAGGTATCCAAGCACCACTGTTGCCGACTACAGTTATTTGTTTGTAGCAGAACTGAGTGATCACATGCTACATGTGTGTAGCATGTGATCAGTTTGATCAGGTGGTAGATTTCAAGGTTCAGATTTGCTGAGAGCACCTCTTGCTTTACTAGAAAACTGTGACCAGCAATTCTGAGTTTTGCAAATCAGTTGATCCATGTGTTCTGATGCACGTGAGCAACTCTATTGGTGATAGCCACACTGACTTCTAACTAGTGTTGACATGTTTCACCTCCCTCAGAACCTTGTTCTGAATTCTTCTGATCAGAACCTGCATGCGGACAGCGGCAGGGAGATGTTAACTCTAATTTGTCCCCACCTCTGGCCACTGTGTTCCACGCCATTTTCCAGCTGTCCGATACTTCCTCCTTCAAAACCAGAAGGAGGAAGTATTGGATTGCGGTGAAACGGGACGTGGAGTTCAGCGGCCAGATGTGTTGACAAGGGTGAGTTAAAGAGAGTCTGAAGCGAGAATAAATCTCGCTTCAGCTCTCATATATAGCAGGGGCATGCGTGCCCCTGCTACAACGCCGCTATCCCGCGGCTTACCGGGGGTCCCTGACCCCCCAGATCCCCTCCGTAATGCGGGGGAGCGCTTCCGCATTGGGGCAGGGCTAACCGCCGCAGCCCTGCCCCATGCGCGTCTGTCAGACGCGAACCTCCGCCTCTCCCCCGCCCCTCTCAGTCTTCCTTCACTGAGAAGGGTGGGGGAGAGGCGGCGATGCGCGTCTGATAGACGCGCTGAGAGGCAGGGCTGCAGCCGTTAGCCCTGCCTCTGGGAGGAACAAAATCTACGACCAAGTTGGTCGTAGATTTTGCGGGGGGTGGGTTGGGGGGTCAGGGACCCCCGTAGAGCCGCGGGAAAGCGGCGTTTTAGCAGGGGCACACGTGCCCCTGCTATATATGACAGCTGAAGCGAGATTTAGTCTCGCTTCAGTGTCTCTTTAACTGCCCACATGAAAGTTTGTGTTTGTTTTGGGTTTTTTTAGAATGCAAATCCTCTTTGCTGAAGCTGCATTTAGGAGAATCTCTAATAAAAGAAAAATGTATTTATATATTTATAGTTTTCAGGATAAAGTGAGACTTCTACAATCTGCTAACAATACAAAGCTGGTCTCTTATTTGACTTTATGGTTCCAGTCTGACTGCCATGTCTTCCAATCACACACATAAGATGGAAAAAAAAACAGGAAGCATGCCTTTATCACTGACCCTTTCCAATCTGATCTCCCAGAAATCTCTGATGGTTGGCATGGTGATCTACAGAACAGGACATAAGACGCAGACACATGTTGAAAAGTGGAAAATAAGAAAAACACAGTCGTATGCTGGCGGAAAGTGTAGAAAATGTCCAACTACATCTAGGGCTGGTTGTAGATTTTTTGCCTCCTGAGGAAAATTGCCCAATTAGCTGGAGGGGGAGTGCAGATGGGGGAGCCCCAGGTGAGGGGGGGGATCTGACCCCCCCTCCCCACCGCTGTTCCCGCTGCTCCCCCTTTCTGGCTGCTACCCCTTCCAGCTCGGCGCCACCCCACCCACAGCCAAGCAGGCGCCACCCCCCCTTACACCACCTGAGGAACTTGCCTCACCCCGCCTCATGGGCAGCCCGGGGCTGACTACACCCCTCCCCCCCCCCCCCCCCCAAAAAAAAAAATCACCCACCAGAAATCAGCAATCACCCAATGGCTGCCATGGCAGATAAGCCTATTTGAAAGCACTGGATATTAACAATATGTCTCCTTTAAAGGGACTCCGAGCTAAAGAAAAATGAAAATTGCACTCACCTTGGGCTTTCTGCAGCCCAGTGTAGGTCGGGAGGTCCCACAACGGCGTCCTGGCTCTTCTCCAAGGTCTTCTCCCAGAGATGGCTGGCCGGCGGCTTCCGGGCGGCTCCTGGCGACACTGGCCCGATTGTCGGGCTCTCTCTTCCGCATATGACACGTGTGACGTAATCAGGCCGGCCACTTCGCGTCATCACGGCGGCCGGCGTGACAGTACGGCGCATGCGTGGTTTAATCGCGCATGCGCCGTATTGTCACGCCGGCCGCCGTGATGACGCGAAGCGGCCGGCCTGATTACGTCACACGTGTCGTATGCGGAAGAGAGAGCCCGACACTCAGGCCCAGTGTCGCCAGGAGCCGCTCGGAAGCCGTTGGCCAGCCATCTCTGGGAGAAGACCTGAGAGAAGAGCCAGGACGCCGTCGTGGGACCTCCCGACCTACACTGGGCTGCAGAAAGCCCAAGGTGAGTGCAATTTTCATTTTTTTTTTTTTTTTGAGCTCGGAGTCCCTTTATTGAAAGCAGGAAATAGAAATACTGGAAATGTATTTAAGGATTTGTAGTAGCTGTAACCAAGAAATGTTGTTCTTTAAAGGTTATTATGCTGTTGCATCTTATGCTGTTGTATCTTATAGAACAGAGAGGAATTCCTGAGTTCAGGTCCGCTTTAAAGGAAAAACCATCCCCAAGCAAACTGGCAATCTAAAGCAATATGGAGATAAGTAAAACAGTAGTAGTATTATTTTATAGTAAACTAGTGGAAGACCTGGCAATGCCCAGGTATGTATTTCGCTGTTGTTGGCTCTGCCCACTTTTTCTATCCTTAACACACAGACACTCAATGATCAAGTTTGTGAGCTTTCGTATTTATATGCATCAAAAAAATAAATTTTCCCATAGAAATTAAACAAATCTGATTGGCTGTATGTGGCTCCACCCCTTTTCTTAATTTGAAATTTAGTCACCGATTGCCAACTGTACAAGGTTTGAGGTCTGTGCCATTAACAGTACAAGAATGGCAGCATTTTACATTTTCCCCTTGAAAATCAATAGGTGAATTTTGATTGGCATTTTTACGCTCCACCCACTTTTCTGAATATTAATCTCAGTCACCCAGTGACCAACTGTGCAAAGTTTGAGAACCCTGCCATTAACAGTGTGAGAATGGCTGCAGTTTACATTTTCCCACTGAAATATGTTTTTGGTTCTGCCCACTTTTTGTAACCTTGACACACAGTCACTCAATAACCAAGTTTGTGAGTGTTCAGGTTCCTGGCATCAAAAATGAGTGGATTGAAGGAGTTTATCCAGCAAATAAATTTGATTGGCTGTTTGTGGCTCCACCCCTGTAGTGAATTTGAACCCCAGTCACCGAATGATCAACTGTAGCAGGTTTGAGGCCTCTGCCATTAACAGTGTAAGAATGACAGCAATTTAAATATTCCCCTTGAAAGTCAATAGGTGAATTTTGATTGGCTGTTGTAGGCTCCACCCACTTTCCTGAATATTAATCCCAGTGACCAAGTGTGCCAAATTTTAAAACCCTGTGATTATCAGTGTAAGAATGGCTGTAGTTTACATTTTCCCATTTAAAATGAACGGCTGAAATTTGATTGCCTGTTTTATGCTCCGCCCACTTTCCCTGAATTTTTCACCTCGGGCACCAAGTGACCAACTGTGCCAAGTTTGGGGACTCTTCCTTCTCTTGCGCAGTGTTCACTTTATTCCCCCTCTGTGTCACCTTTGTTTCATATCTTTTTTTGGGGGTTGCAGAGGTGGCCGCAGGCAGAGCCTCCCGAAAAATGCCAGCAAGCGCAGGGATTCCCGCATCATCAGATACAGCGAGGCCCAGAACCAAGTATCACATGCTCAGCATGCATGACCGCGAAGTGCACCCCGCCAAAGAGCACCTGCCCCAGCAATGGCTAGAGTTGGGCGAACTGTTAGTTGAACTGCAGCCGAACTGTTCGGCTGCCCAACCTGTCATGTGGCTGTGGCTCTTACTACTTCCGGGTCGCAATGACCCGGAGTAGTACGTCTGCGCTGGCCCGGCGGAGCGCGTCCTAGATCGCGCTCCCGTTGCCGGGCACTCTCTGCGCATGTGTGTGACGTCATGAGTGACGCGCTAGGACGCGCTCCGCCGGGCCAGCGCAGACGTACTACTCCGGGTCATTGCGACCCGGAAGTAGTAAGAGCCACAGCCACATGACAGGTTGGGCAGCCGAACAGTTCGGCTGCAGTTCAACTAACAGTTCGCCCAACTCTAGCAATGGCCACAGGCAGAGCCCCCCAACACATCCAAAGCGACAGCATACGCAGGGAACCCTGCCCTATCAAATGCCTCAAGGCCCAGAATCAAGTGTCTCAGCATGCATGACCGCCAAGTGCACCCCGGCAGAGAGCACCTGTCCCAGAAGTGGCCGCAGGTAGGCAGCAGCACGTGCAGGGGCCCCTACACCACCAAACACCACAGAACCCAAACCCAGGCGTCCCAGCATGCACAACCGCGAAGCACAACCCTGCCAAGGATACCTGACCCCGAAGTGGCCGCAGGTAGAACCCCCTAATACATCAAATGCAATAGCGCATACAGGGACCCCTTCACCATCAGACCCCGCAATGCCCAAAATCAGGTGCCTCAGCATGCATAACCACTAAGTGTAGCCCAGCAAGGAGCTCCCAACCCAGAAGTGGCCGCAGGCAGAGCCACCCGATATATCCAAAAGCGACAGCACATGCAGCACATACAGGAGCCCCACCAGCAACCACAATCAGCAACCGCAACCAACAAGCGACCCCCGACCTCAGTAATCACCCCATCCCGCACAACCACTGTCAAAAACAAAACCACATCCATTTGTCTGGCCTTTCTGTGTATACTAGTGGTTTTTCTTCTCGATGGTTTGGTCATATATCCTTTTTTATACATTGCTGGCTATATTCTTTTGGAATTTATATTATACAGTTTATCTTGCAGGATTCAATTGTGCACTACTGTATGTATATATGATATCATGAGACTTTATAACCAGGGCCGGCCCGCTCATGAGGCGGGGTGAAACTTTTGCCTCAGGCGGCAAATTTCCAGGGGCGGCACCCGCCCGTCCGTGGGTGCGGGGAGCCGGCCCGCCGAGCTGGAGGGGTAGCTGGCAGGACGGGGCTATTGGGCCAGCGGCGGGGAGGGGGGTCGGACCCCCCCTCCCTCGCCTGGGTCCCCCGTCCTCCGCTCCCCTCCAGCCTAAATAGAAGCAGCCGTATGTGTAAGAGGCACGGGCGGGGAGACACTCACCTCCTCCTCGCTCCAGCGTGCACACCACTGACATCACTTCCTGCAGGACGCTGCAGGAAGTGACGTCAGTGGAGCGCACGCTGGGAAGAGGTGAGTGTCCTCCCCGCCCGTGCCTCTTACACATACGGCTGCTTCTATTTAGGCTGGAGGGGAGCGGAGGACGGGGGACCCAGGCGAGGGAGGGGGGGGTCCGACCCCCCTCCCCGCCGCTGGCCCAATACCCCCATCCTGCCAGCTACCCCTCCAGCTCGGCGGCCCCCCAGAGCGCCCCCCCCCCCCGAGGGGGGGGAGGGGCGGCGGTGACAATTTTTTAAAAATTTGCCTCAGGCGGCAAAAAGTCTAGGGCCGGCCCTGTTTATAACTATTGTACAGGACTCCAGGGATCGGTACTGGATGGGCGATATATATCACCAGCTTTTCACGTGTGTTTTCTTTAAAGACAGCCCCAATCAGGGCCGGGCCGACACATAGGCTGGGCAGGCACCAGCCTCTGGGCGCAGGTCACTGAGGTCACGTGATGGGCGCAGGATCAGCTTCTTCCTCTTCCTAATTGCATGCCCGCCCTGCACTATGTCAGCTTATGTGCCTCCTGTATTCTTGCTGCTAGTGTGCTGCGGCCTGCGGGTAGCGCGGATTGTCTCTACTACCTCTCCCTCCGCCCTCCGAGTGCCAGTAGTTGCAAGCTGGTTGCTATAGTGATGATGCCACCAGCGCCGCTCTCTCTCTCTCTGGGCGTGTATGCGTAGAGAGAGCCAGCGCAGTAGCCTATGCTGCGGCAGGTAGCTCAGATGTCAGTGAATGTCCGTGTCGCCCCCTTGGTGTCTGTCTGGTTGTTCATATGGTGATGAGACTGCTGCCGCTCTCCATCCCTTCTTCCGGGTGTGTATGTGCAGAGAGAGAGACAGCACAGTGTGCATCTCACATAGCCTATGCTGCGGCTGGTAGCTCCCGCTGTCTTCTCCTGATACTGGCTGTGGTTTATGTATCAATGCATGAGTCAATCCAGCCCTGTTGTAAATCTTCCTGTGTCTCAGCATTTGCGGGTGGTGAGGTGGATATGTAGTCAGGACACAATTGTCGCCCGAGGCCATATACAGTGAGTAAGTAGTACTTGTAATCGGATTCTGACTGCCTGGTTAAATTATAGAAAGATCTGCAGGCAGCATAATCTGCCACATTTGTCTATAGGTGCAGCGGAATAAGTATGCTCTTGGGAATATGTGTGACCAAGGGCTTGATTCATTATTACTAGTGCGATAAAACGGTGCAAGTTACCTCTTCTTGAGTACGCTAATAAGCGCGATTACGTGCACTAGGAGAAGCATAGCGTGCATTACTTAGCGACAGCCAATCCTTTCAATAGCCACACAACAGTAACATATCGCAAACGTGATACTTCACTAGCGTGGCCACTTAAACATAGTACCAGCTGTGCTACTTAGGTACCGCAATATCGATGTGTCACTACCGCTCGGCTATTGAACGGATCGGCTGTTGCAAAGTAACGCATGCTGCGCTGCCTTTAGTGCGACCCGAGGTATAATTAAGTTGCGCTAATTTATTACGAGGTAACACACTGTTTCAGCGCGTTGCTAAGCTCCAAATGAGATTCTATATGTTCACAAATCAGGACCTTCTAGGCTGCAATCTTTTATGTGTACTGAACTGTGTCTCAGCAGTATCAGTTTTATGCATAATTGCTCTTGAAATAACTGTGATCATGTCAAGCAAAATCTAGCGTCAATATAGGTTTTCCCTGGTGTCTAATGACTAAAGGTACCCATACCTCTAGTGACTTGGCAGCCGCTTGACCAGCCGATTAAATAATTATTATCAAATTGTGAAAATCAGTGGCGCCATGTGCAGTGCATGCCCAGGCAACGATGCAAACAATTTCTGGTTGAAAATGTTACACAGCCTCTGTTGGTAGTGTACCTTGTCCCGGCCCTGGCCCCAATGCTGGTGAAATAGGGATCCAGGGTTTTGTTGTTAACCAGCAGGTTGCCAACATCTTTTATTTCTTTTCTCAGGGCCTGGATCCTGGAATAGATGGAAGGTTGGGTGGGTCCATCTATTCCTCCCAGCAAGGGGGGCTGGACAATGAAGGTTGGTGGGAGAGGTTATAAATGCACAGGCCTCACACTGGGCGTTGGCTTTGTCAGTCAGTTTGTGAGCTGTGAGCTAAGGCTGGAGTCTGTGCTGTACTGCCCAGAGACCTGTGGATTACAAAGACCTCTTCAGACTGGTGGCGGCCTAGTGCACACCAGAGCGGTTTGGCTGCGGTTTGCGATCCGCTTGCGGGTGCGGATACGCTTGGGTAATGTATTTCAATGGGCTGGTGCACACCAGAGCAGGAGGCGTTTTGCAGAAACGCATACTCCCGGGCTGCTGCAGATTTTGGATTGCGGAGGCGTTTCTGCCTCAATGTTAAGTATAGGAAAACCGCAAACCGCTCTGAAAAACGGCACTTCATAGCGGTTTGCCAGGCATTTTTTGTTACAGTAGCTGTTCAGTAACAGCTTTACTGTAACAATACATGAAATCTACTACACCAAAACCGCTACACAAAACCACAAAACGCTAGCTGAAACGCTGCAGAAAAAGAAGAAAAAGCGTTTAAAAATCTGCTAGCATTTTGCGGATCTGCTAGCGGTTTTTGGTGTGCACCAGGCCAAAGAGTACCCATGCAAGTGTGCTGGACTGTATTGTGTATGTTGTACTGAAGAGAATCAGTTTTGTTGCCTTACTGCTGAAGATAAGCTGTTGTTTTGGTTTGCTGGCAAGAAGCCAATGTTTTGGTTTGCTGGCAGGAAGCCAGTTTTGTTTGACAAGCAATAGTAGACTGTGTTTTTGAAACTTTACGGCTGTCTCCCTGTGGTTGCATTGATCCCCAAAACCCCCCGCATATCACACTATTTATTCATATGCATTTGCACCTTTGGTTGTAGTCAGATCTGCATACTGTAGATCTTAGGACTTATACTTACATGCACCTAGTACT
Organism: Hyperolius riggenbachi; assembly: GCF_040937935.1. Classification (NCBI taxonomy): domain Eukaryota; kingdom Metazoa; phylum Chordata; class Amphibia; order Anura; family Hyperoliidae; genus Hyperolius; species Hyperolius riggenbachi. The sequence continues at coordinate 645,770,476 of NC_090646.1, read as the reverse complement.
TTATAGAATCTCCCGGATACTCTGACACATGTATATTGATATAATATCCCCACCATTATTGATTTGTTGTTTTTAATTGTTTTTATGGTTATGTAGTTCAATAAAGAATGTATTTTATATTTAATACTAGCTGATGACCTGGCGTTGCCTGGATATGTATTTGGCTGCTGTTGGCTCTGCCCACCTTCTCTAACCCAACATACACACACTCAATGACAGTTTGTGAGTTTTGGGGTCCTTGTCATCAATAATTTGTATTTTCCCAGTGAAATGAAACAAATCTGATTGGCTGTTTGTGGCTTCACTTCCTTTTCTGAACTTGAATCCCAGTAGCAGGTTTGAGGCTTGTGCCCTTAGCAGTACAAGAATGGCAGCAATTTAAATATCCCCCTTGAAAATCAATAGGTGAATTTTCATTGGCTTTTGCAGGCTCCACCCACTTTTCTGAATATGTAATACAGTCACCAACTGTGCACAGTTTAAGAACCCTGCCATGAACAGTTTTAGCCCCCCTGCACACTGCATGCGATTCCGATTCCGACTTTTAATCGTTTTTTTACAAGCGATTCCGATTTTTAATCAGTACTGCATGCTGCGTTTTTTCTGCATTTTTCTGTTGATAGTATTGCAAATCAGAATTGGAATCAGAATCGCAAATCGGATTTGTAGTGTGTAGGGAGCCTAAGAATGGCTGCAGTTTACATTATCCCAGTAAAATTTGTATTTGCTCCGCCCACTTTTTGTAACCTTGACACAAAGTCACTCAATGACCACGTTTGTGAGCTTTTGGGTTGCTGGAATCACAAATGTATGCATTGAAGCAGTTTATCCACCAAATAAATCTGGTTGGCTGTTTGTGGCTCTGCCCCTTTTAGTGTATTTGAACCCCAGTCACTTAATGACCGACTGTAGCAGGTTTGACACCTCTGCCATTAACAGTGTAAGAATGACAGCAGTTTAAATATTCCCCTTGAAAATCAATCAGGTGAATCTTAATTGGCTGTTGTAGGCTCCACCCACTTTTCTAAAGATTAATCCCAGTCACCCAGTGGCCAACTGTGTTAAGTTTGAGAACCCTGCCAACAGTGTTGACCATTGAAATAAAACAAATCTGGCTGTTTGTAGCCCCACCCTTTTTTCAGAATATGAACCCCAGTCACCCAATGACCATATCTGAGGCCTCTGCAATTAACAGTTCAAAAATGGCAGCAATGTAAATATTCCCCTTGAAAAATCAATAGGTGAATTTTGATTGGCTGTTGTAGGCTCCACCCACTTTCCTGAATATTATTCCCAGTCACCCAGTGACCAACTGTGTGTGACCAATTGTGTGACATTTGAGAAAGCTACCATTAACAGTGTAAGAATGGCTGCAGTTTATATTTTTCCATGTGAAAAATGTAGTTGTTGCTCCGCCCACTTTTTTTAACCTTGACGTACAGTCACTCAATGACCAAGTTTGTGAGCTTTGTGGTCCTTGGCATCAATAATTGAAATTTTCCAACTGAAAGGAAAAAAATTGGATTGTTTTTTTGTGGCTCCGCCCCTTTTCCAGAATGTGAACCCCAGTCACCCAATTACTGACTGTACCAGGTTTGAGGCCTTTGCCATAAAGAGTGTAAGAATGGCAGCAATGTAAATATTCCCCTTCAAGATTAATATGTGAATTTTGATTGACTGTTGTAAGCTCTACCCACTTTTCTGTATATTAATCCCAGTCACCCAGTGGCCAACTGTGTCAAGTTTGAGAACTCTGCCAATAACAGTGTAAGAATGGCTGCAGTTTATATTTTACCATGTTAAAAAAAATAGTTGTTGACTCTGCCCACTTTTTCTGACCTAGACATTCAGTCACTCAATGACCAAGTTTGAGCTTTGGGGTCCTTGGTATCAATAATTTCTATATTCCCATAGAAATTAAACAAATCTGATTAGCTGTTTGTGGCTCCACTTCCTTTCCAGAATTTGAACCCCAGTCACCCAGTGATTGACTGTACCAGGTTTAAGGTATCTGCTATCAACAGTGTAAAAATGGAAGCAATTTAAATATTTCCCTTGAAAATGAACAGGTGAATTTTGATTGGCTATTGTAGGCTCCACCCACTTCCCTGAATCTTTATCCCAGTCACCCAGTGACCAACCCTGGGTCATAATCAGAGTCCACCTGGAAAGTTTTAGTCCCAGAGCCTTCTGTCATGCTGCTCCTACATTATGGAACTCCTTACCTCAGCAGATCAGGAGAGCTCTGTCTCTAGTTGTGTTTAAATTCAGACTGAAAACCCACCTGTTCAGTTTGGCATTTGCAGAAATATAATTTTTGTTGTGTGGATACTTCATCCTACTACCAACTACTAAATCTAAGAGAGCTTAAGCGCTTTGAGTCCTATGGGAGAAAAGCGCTATAGAAATGTTATTGTAACTGGGCAAAGTTTGAGAACCCTACCATTAAAAGTGTAAGAATGGGTGTGGTTTATATTTTCCCGGTGAAATTTGTTTTTGGCTCTGCCCACTTTTTTGTAACCTTGACACACAGTCACTCAATAACCAAGTTTGTGAGCTTTTGGGTTGCTGGCATCAAAAATGTGTGCATGGAAGCAGTTTATCCACCAAGGAAATCTGATTGGCTGTTTGTGGCTCCACCCCTTTAGTGAATTTGGACCCCAGTCACCCAATGACCGACTGTAGCAAGTTTGAAGCCTCTGCCATTAACAGTGTAAGAACGGCAGCAGTTTACCACAAATATTCCCCTTGAAAATCAATAGTTTATTTTTGATTGGCTGTTGTAGTGAGACCCCCGAAACATATCATCCCAGGTAGTAAGGAATCTGTATTCCAAGTTTTGTTGAAATCGGTCAAAGCATTTTCGAGTGATCGCGACACACACACACACACACACACACACACACACACACACACACACACACACACACACACACACACACACACACACACACACACACACACACACACACACACACACACACACGATTTTATATATATATAGATACGTATGTACTGTATATGTATGTATATATGTCCGGAAAGTAACACGGTGTTCTTCCGGTCCCGATTTTCCCTTGTTTCAGGTGACCCTGGGAGCCTCATGCGGCTTCCAGGGTCGATTAACCACCGCGTCTTCATGTCCCCGTACGAAAAGCACCATCATGACGGGCCACCGCCGATAGCTGCAGAAAGCCTGTGAGAGCCCCGAACGAGACGCCGCAGGACGTGATGCTGGAAGACGTCCGTGTGAACCGGCCCTACAAAGCATTTCTTTGATAAGGTGTGAAGATATCACCTAGGAGAAAACTAATGTCTAGTATACAACATGCAATTTCCCATCAGATAGATTGGTCAAATCGATTATTTCCGACAGGTCCGATCTGATTTCTGATTGTTTTTCTGAGAAGGTGAGGGTCTAGAAAAACTGCATATCCTCCAGAGTATGCCAAAAGACACAGGAGAGAACAAGGAGGAGCCCCTTATAGTGCAGTTTCTCCCAAGGCTCTTTTAGCTGGGTGCTCCACCTGGCTACTTTTGGTGAGCACCCGGCTGTAATTGGCTTGCCTCCTCATTCTCCTCCTATGCTATAAACAGAGCTATGTCGGCCCTGCATTCCCCCGTCACGCACCACCCGGCTACTTATTCATGCCACCCGGCTGGAAAAAAATTCTGGGGAGAACACTGTAGTGTAGTAGGTCAATGAGTTGTTATGATGAAATAATGAGAAATATGGTACTCACAAACCCGTGTTGTGGAATGGCAACCACAGTAAAAAGCTTTGAGTGCGGTGGGACCAACCACCCTTTAGAGTAAGCGGGTCTACTTTGGTTCGGTCACTCTCCAAGAGAAAATAATATAGTGAGGACCAAAAGGATCTCTAGGGGGGGGTCGTGGCAAAATGAAGGTGGGAGGAGGTGCCCCAAAATAATGAAACGATCATTGGTAATGCTAAAATCACTCTAGTGGGCCATAGCCCTGACTGGAAGAACCAAGTCAAAGGATTACTTCCATTCTTCTGCTTTGTTACTTACTCAACAGGTACCATTTCAAAGGGACACTTAACCCCTCAAAAAATTGTCCAGTTACTGACTTGAGGCTTCCTCCAGCCCCCTGAAGTCCTCTTGCTCCCTCGCTGTGATCCCGCTCTCCACTGTTCCTTTGCTGTCCCCTCCATAAGCCATGCACCTCCCCTATTGGTTTGCCATGGTTGAGAACGTTCTGGTTATGTGCAGTAGACATTTATGCTTACTGCGCAAGTGCAGAGCACTCCTGGCAACAGGAGCAAAATGGAGGAGGTGCGCGACAAGGGGCTGCGCATCCAGCGTTCGGAGAGGTGACACCGGGGGGTCCAAACCGCGTGGCGAGAGACCAGGAAGACTTGGGGGGGAGGGGCTAGAAGAAACCCCAGGTAAGTAACTGGACAATTTTTTATTCAGTTTGTTTCCTTAACCACTTCAGCCTTCAGTCGTTTTTCACCTTATGCATCCGAGCAATTTTCACCTCCCATTCATTCACCAACAACTTTATCACTAATTATCACAATTAATTGATCTATGTCATGTTTTTTTCCGCCACCAATTAGGATTTCTTTGGGTGGTACATTTTGCCAAGAATAATTTTCTTCTAAATGCATTTTAAATGGGAATATTAAGAAAAAATTTAACAAATTCATTATTTCTCATTTTACGCCCATTCTAGCTTTAAAATAATGCATGCTACCATAATTAAAACCTATGTATTTTATTTGCCCATTTGTCCTGGTTATTACACCATTTAAATTATGTCCCTATCACAATGTATGGTGCCAATATTTTATTAGGAAATAAAGGTGCATTTTTTCAATTTTGTGTCCATCACTATTTACAAGCTTATAATTTTAAAAAAATATTAGTAAAACACCCTCTTTACATGCATAATAAAAAAGTTCAGACACTTAGGTAACTACCGTGTTTCTCTCAAAATAAGACACTGTCTTATATAAATTTTTGCTCCACAAGATGTACTAGGGCTTATTTTCAGAGGATGTCTTATTTTTGGGGGAAACACTGGTAGTTTTCCTATACAAAATGTATATACTGCATGCCATGCTGAATCACAAGCAGCATGCACAGAGCCTGTGGTTTGCAGATATTGGCTTTCACTTACAAGAAATTGATTCTGCTGATCATGTCTATTTCTTGCAGGCAGAGAACTCTGCCAGGCTCCCCAGAGCTATGCTAGGATAAGATGTGTGTCCTGGAAAAAGGTGAAGTGGTGCTGATGCTTATCAGGACAGACCAGGAGGGCAAAAACACAAATTGCCTGACCCATATACAGGATTGTAGAACTCACATTATACTGCTGCTCTCCTGTATCCAGGCTTTGTACTGAGCGTGACTTGCTGGTGTCATGCGGGCTGCTCCTAGGGTTTAAATTTGGGGGATGTCTTATATTTCAAGCATGCTAGGAATTTCTGCTAGGGCTTATTCTCAGGGGATGTCTTACTTTAGGGGAAACGCGGTAGTTATGTTTTGGTTTTTTTATTGTAATTTTTTTTTCATATTTGGGTAATTTTTAGTGTGGGAGGTAAACAGTTAATTGTAAATGTAATAATGTGTGTTTATTTAATAAAAAAAATGTATACAGATGTAGTTTTACTATTTGGCCACAAGATGGCCACAGTCAAACAAATGTTTTTTGTTTTAGTCCTGGAAGTGAACGCTCTCACTTCCAGGAAGTATAGGGAGGACTGGAAACTTTTTTTTTTTTCCAGAAAGAATGTGGCTTCTCAAAGAAGCCGTCGGTTTTTCTGCCGGAGACTTAGATCAATGAATGGGAACCATGTTCCCATTCATTGATCTTCGAGCTAACGGGCGGCGGCACGGGAGTGCGCAGGCACGCGATTGCGCATGGGAGCTATCGCTGCAGCAGCAGCCTCTTGGACTTAGTACAACTGTCCAAAAGGCTAGACTGGTTAAATAAAGGAAACAAATCACTAAAGATGATAAAGAAAACATGAAAAATTCAGATATTGCAAGTTTTTTTTCAGAATGTATTGTCCCTAGCGCATGGAATATTATTACGCAGAAGGTCGAGTGTTTTTGTCCAACTGAGCTCCTGGGCTCGGCAGTGAGCTATGAGCTCCCCACCCCAAATCATGGGAACTGCAATTGAGGGAGCTCGAGACACAGGACAGAACGGGGAACAGGGTGGCTCTAGAAAGTGTCCAGCTCCTGGGAAACTTTCTATGTAGACATCTTTCTTGCCATGTTTTTCTGCTCTGGCTGCTGATATCTTAGCAAAATATAAGCTGTCATAGCTCTCATCTTTGTCTCCAACCAGGTAGAGGATGGGACCTTTTGCCTTCTCCACAGGAAGCATGCTAGCCTGATTTTCTGTTTTTGTCGGGTCTCCCACTACATGAAAAGCATTGCAACTTCCATTGTGAGTAAAAAGAACCTTCTCAGCCTCGTAGGGGATTCCAGAGAGGACAAGATCTCCATAGTTGATGGTATAACCAGAGGCTGCTACGGTTCCATTGATGCAGACAGTTGCTGCCACCTGGGGCAGATAAGATGCCATGGCCAACGCTACTTCAGCTCCTTTGCTCGCCCCAAGTACTCCAATTCCACCTCTGGAGACCTGAATCAAATACATATTAGTGAGAAGCATTAATAGATTAAATAGGGATCTTTATTGGACGTAACTTAAGGATTAAAGAGGAAGTTTAACGCAGGATTGAACTTCATCCCAATCAGTAGCCGATAGGTAATCAGGGACATCGGTGTGGCTGATATGGTGCTAAAACCCCTCCCACAATGTGATGTCAGGGTCATGGACCTGACAGTTTCCTGTCTGTGAACCTTGTTGCATCGTGGGAAATAACCACTGTTTCCAACTGCCAAGCAAGTAGTATCTCCCTCTGGCTCCTCTCCCTGCCTCTTGCCCCCTCCTCTTACCTCTGTCTGCAGGGCTGCCTGTCCAGTGCACCTGTACTCTTCTCCTCCCTTCTTTGGGTCTCCGTTGGCTTTTATTGCAGCATGTGTCGCTGCCTCGCTGGTATTTGCTGCCGTAACATAGGCGGCAATGAAAGCCGGAGAGACGTGCGCACACAAACAGCAGGGCGGGAGAGAGTTTTGGCACAGGCTGCCCTCCTTGCCGACAGATGTGAGGATGCCATTGGCCACAATAGCCTGGCCACTATCTGTATTGGCTGGACAAATCCTGAAGTGGCCAACTTTAGGATTTGACTGTGACATATAGAAGCAGCTGCCGCTGGAGAGATACATAGATGGTGCATTTCTCTTGCACAGACAGGCTGTGACTGGAGGAAGATACGGGACCTGGTACCGGAGCTGCAGGCAGTGGAGGATGGTGGCGTGGGAGCAGAGCCGGTGTTGTCTGATTACGCTGCCTGTTAATTTGCGCAGTAGGAAACTGTGCGGCCACAGTTCCTATTTAATTATGCTGCTGGTGTTAAAATACTAAATATCTCTGCTTCCTTACATCCTACACTCCCCAAATTTTCAGGGTAGGGAGGGGATCCCCCGAACTACCTCTATGTCAAATTGCAGCCCCCAAGCCCCACTGGTTTCCAAGATAGGTTTCTCTAATCTATCTCCTGAACCAGTGGGGCTTGGGGGCTGCAATTTAGCATAGAGGTAGTTTGGGGGATCCCCTCCCTACCCTGAAAATTTGGGGAGTGTAGGATGTAAGGAAGCAGAGATATTTAGTATTTTAACACTAGCAGCATAATTAAATAGGAACTGAGGTCGCACAGCCCCTTAGCACGCCTAGAGCCTTTTAGGGCGCGCAAAAATTTGTGCACTAAGTTAGTGCGCGCAAAGTTTAAGCACTGCCCGTAGCGCGCAAAACGGCGCACCAGGTGTGAAGAAAATGTTGCCCTGGGTGCGCATCTTGTGCCGTTTCGGGCGCACCCGGTGCAACGTTTTAAGCGCACCCGATGCAACGTTTTAGGCGCACCCTTTGCAACGTTTTCATCACACCCGGTGTGTTTCGCGTGCTACGGGCAGCGCTAAACTTTGCACGTGATCAATAAAAGCTTTAGGCATGCTAACTGCTTAGCACCCTAGTTAGCACACCCAAAGCTTTTAGGCGTGCTTACTGAGTTAGCACCCTTTTGTGAATCGAGCCCCTTGTGTGTCTGTATGTGGGAAAACGCAGGCATTTTTTCACAGAAGGTACTTTAATTAATATAGAAAATCCACACTTTGGTTCACTGCTGTCAGTTTTTTTTTGGATAGGAAAAACACCTTAAAGTGTGCACCGGCCTGCCATTGATTTACATTGGTTCTCAGTTTTCCTGGGCTGAAAACAGTTTTTTGTGCTCCCAGTCTAGAATTCTGTTTGTGATGTTTACTGTCATTGCTGAGCTAATTTGCCTTAGTTTTATCCCTCGGGGTCATCTGGCTACATATACTGGGGGGGTAACAGCTGGCTATATATACTGAGGGGTCATCTGGCTACCTATAGTGGAGGAGGGTCACTTGGCTACCTATTCTGACGGGGGACATCTGGCTACTACCTATAGTAGGGGGACATCTGACTATACTGCAGGGACATCCGGTCACCTATATTGGGGGACATCCTTTCAACAGGGTGGCTGTTTCTCTGCTTGGGGCCCTGTGTGGTCTTAATCCGGCTCTGCGTGGGAGCGATCCATGCAGATGGTGCTGGAGGAAGCCCCAGATATGTATAAATCTATTATTTTTAAGGTTTCCTTTAAAAAGGTAATTGTTTGCAAACTCCTGAGTTTTCTCCTAGAAGATACCATCATTTTTCATCTTCTCTTTAAAATATTTTTTTAGCACTTTGCAATTGAAAGGGTAACTGAAAAAGTGCTATTAAAAATATTTTGAGATTTTTCTTGCTTTCTGGTTGGTAAAAGGGCATTTTATAACAAGGTGGGGAAATATCCCCTGAGGGAAAACTCAGGAGAAAAAATTAATTACATATGGGCCACTAGACAATTCAATTCCCTTTTTCTATGTTTTCTGTTAGGAAATATTTTTTTATCTTCTGTTTAAAATAACTTTTGGGGATTCTGCAATCGAAAAAGTGCCAAAAGTAGGTGACAAAATACCATCAAAATTATTCTGAGTATTTTCTTGCCTGTTGGTGGCCTAAAAGGCAATTCATTGATAAGGTCAAGTATGAAAATATCACTTATGAGAAAACGTATGAGAAAAAGTGAATTGGATCGGACCAGCTTTATCCTTTGAATATTTCTCTCCATAATCACCTCCTTTATTTAAACATTCATCGTATGTAAGGTTTTCAATCCCTTTGTTGAATGTTGCTATGCTAAAGCTGCCGCTAAACAGTTACTGGCTTTCTGCAGCCATGTGACAAGTAGAGTTGGGCGAACAGTTCGGCTGTGTTAGCCGAACTGCAGCCGAACTGTTCGGCTGCCCAACCTGTCATTTTGCTGTGGCTCTTACTACTTCCGGGTCGCAATGACCCGGAGTAGTACGTCTGCGCTGGCCCGGCGGAGCGCGTCCTAGATCGCGCTCCCGTTGCCGGGCACTCTCTGCGCATGTGTGTGACATCACTCATGACGTCACACACATGCGCAGAGAGTGCCCGGCAACGGGAGCGCGATCTAGGACACGCTCCGCCGGGCCAGCGCAGACGTACTACTCCGGGTCATTGCGACCCGGAAGTAGTAAGAGCCACAGCAAAATGACAGGTTGGGCAGCCGAACAGTTCGGCTGCAGTTCGGCTAACACAGCCGAACTGTTCGCCCAACTCTAGTGACAAGCGGTGCCGGGAGAGAAGAGATAAACCCGAGAGGTGCAAGTTAAATTACGCAGAAAGAACACCATGCCTGTCGTTTTGCCACATCAGGCGGTAAACTATCAGCGTATGGCTAACTTTAGTCATCAGGAGACTCTGTAGTCTGGGGCAATGACTGAGCAGTGAAGAGAGAGATTCATGGAACAGACCATAAAGAGATACAAATACATCGCCTGTTATGTCATTTCTGTTAAGCGTACTGTGGGAACAGCATGTACTATTACCGTACATATTTGACTTACTTTTGGATGATTCCTTAAAAATTCAGTAGCTTCTTCAAAATATTTTAGATCTAGACTGTTGGTCGTCTTTGGCAAATCTTCATAAACGAAATAAGCCAAAGCCAGAGCTGCAAACCCATGACTGGCCAGAAGGCTGCTTCGAAACTCCTGAAGGGCTCCATAAGGGCCAAAAAGATCAACAACTCCTTGGAACGGGCCTTCACCTAAATATATCAATAAAACGTTAGTCCAATGTATGCTTGTTGGTACCTGTTAATCACTGTTGATATACACTGCCAGCGCACTTTATGAGGAACATTCTACTACAACTGGGTAGGTGTCCATTCAATGTATATGCATGAGAAATAGGGCGCTGGCTGTTGCCGATAGGTAGAATATCGGTAATTTTGTAATACCAATCAGCTTGCTATTCTTCTTCTAATTATTATTAATATTATTAAGCTTTGTTTATAAAGTACTAACATAACACACAGCACTATACAATAGTTAGGGGAGACATCACAGCATTACACAATGTCACTCAGGAACAGTATAGAGTTCAACAATGGTATACTGTTATACTGGTTGAACTCGATGGACGTATGTCTTTTTTCAACCAAAATAACTATGTAACTATGTAACTATGTAATGGTATACATAATAGTGATGTAACAACAAAGGGATAACTAAGGCAGATGAGTCACTAAGTTCGTATGGTAGTGGAGAAGAGCACATAGGCAGGAGGGCTCTGCCAAATATGCTTATAATCTATGGGGTGGGGGAGAGGGATACATAAGGGGGTGTAAATCAAAGGGAGGGAGATAGCGAACAGATGCGCACACGCATGCGCAGTGAGCTTCTGGCCACATGCACACGCTGTAGGATGCGCTCAGTCCGGCCAGCACCTGCACAGTGGTGCCCAACTCCGGCGACCCGGAAGCGGCTACCGGCGGGGGATTTAGGCAAATTGTGGGGGCAGAGAGAAGGGGGAGCGGTAGGCATCAGGACAGGTAAAAATGCCTGTTACCCTATTTCTCTACCTTAATTCACATCTGGTATCCTTTAAGGTGCTAGCTTACTTAAAATGAATCAAAAAATAAAAGTAGGGGCACCAACACACAGCCTGACCCCAGAGAAGATGCACAGAATATTCTCATGTATGGATCCTCTGTGTGTGGGGACTCTGGTTTTCTGGTTCATGTGTGGTGGCAATGAGTTGAGTAGGTTGATAAACACCGTCATAAATAAGAACTTTCCATGCGACCCGTAGACTTATTGTTAGGTGATTGGGATTGGCACTGGGTTGGATCTTCCCATCACATAGGCTTCTCCAACATGTCCCTAAGGCTGCCAGAATTGGGTGTCTCTCTCAATTATAGTGGCTAAGAATAGATAACTTAATTATGGTCTCTAAGTGATTATTAGCGGTTGTTAAAGCGGTTTTAAACTCTGATAAAATATTCAATAAAAATGTGTTTTCCTACTTTTTATAACACATACAATTATCATATTCGTTTTTTGTGCACAAATATTATTATTCATTTAGAAATTATAAGTTCCCAAAGTTCAGTTTATTTACTTTGAAAGCTGCTAGTGCATTTTAGTCATAACTGTTGTATTTCTATTCTAAATGCACCCAGTAATGATTTCTGAGCAGTGTTTCAGTTCAGGACTCATTAGTAGAAGCTTCTGCACAGTCAGAGAATGTTTAACTTAATTGTATCAAGTGAAGAATGTAAACACAAGATAAGGTTATCACCAGTTCGGATGTGGCTGCCCCTGCGGGAGAAAAAAAAATCAGTCCTGTGATTTAACCCTTTGAATGCTGTTTTACAAAAAAAAAATTGTTAGTATATTATATGCTGTAAATAATCTTTTAGAGCAAATGCTGGGTTTCATTCCACTTTAATAGTACTAGTATCTTGAATTGCACTAGAAAGTGACCCCTGTCTAGACTCAATACTCGGGGCCTAAGGTACTTTACCACTTTTCCAGAAATAGAATAAGTTGTAGAACCACCTTTTTCAGCTACATTGTAATCTCATCATTCTGTATCTACAGTTTTAGTTCTTTAGATATTGGTATTTCCATATTTTTATTGAAGGAAGTAATAAATAATCTAATTACAATCAGTAACATTTTTACATATATAAATGCAACAATAACATTACTAAAATGATATGATGTATATGAACAGCATATCATATGTAATATCAGCCATATATTTTATCGAAGTACTCATTTTTATTACAAATATCGGGCACTTAACATAGTGCCTTAACAAAAAATATTGAAATATCTGGACAAAATTATAGCAAATAGAAATATCACCATATCTACAATAAGTAAATAAAATAAAGAAATGAATAAACAATGTCAGGATCCAAAAAATATAACCTTGTAATATATTGACTACTAGTAGAATTAGATATGGATAATATCCAAGGCATCCAAATTTTTTCAAATAACGAGGTAGAATCGTTTAAAACTGCATTTATTTTTTCCGAAACCATAGTGGAGGAGAGTAGACTATGAAATTCAGAAAAAATGGAAGGTCCGCACCGGTCCAGGGTTCCAAGCTTTATTAGGACATATACATCAGCAAAACATAGCTATGATTAAGGGCCTGAACGGCTCGAAACATGTCAGCTCTCTGATGCTTGTATTAATGTTTTGCTGATGTGTATGTCCTAATAAAGCTTGGAACCCTGGACCGGTGCGGACTTTCCGTTTTTCCTGTACTTCTGTGGGCCTGCTGACCTGGTCATGCACAGTCCCGGTTCCTGTGGGTAGTAGCGGTGTTCACAGACTTTGTTGCATGAAATTCAGACAAAGGTAAATATGGTGTATTCCGTTTCCTAGTTATAATTAATTTAGCAGCCATAGTAAAATTTTGAATTAACTTAAATTCTTGTATAGAGATATTTTCGGGTTGTTTCCCCAAAAGAACTACTAATGGATTTTTTGCTAAATGAATATGTAAAATTTTATTAATTTGCCTATTTACTTTTGTTCAAAATTTTGAAACTTTAGGGCAATACCACCATGTATGTATTACATCACCTCTACCCCCACACCCTCTAAAACAACTAGAAGATTTTTCTGCAAACATAGCATGGAGTCTAACTGGACTGAGGTGAGACCTATGCAGTACTTTAAGAGAAGTTTCAACAAAAGAATAATAAATAGAGTTTTTATAAATAGATTCATTTATCTCGCACCATGCCTCTCTATCTAAAGAAATTTGTAGGTCATTCTCCCAATCTATCATACATTTATGTTTGTTTGTGTTAGAACTATTATTCAAAACAGAATATAACATAGATATCATTCCCTTTCTTAACAGATTATTTAAACAAATAAACTTAGTTCTTTAGATATTGGAATAAATCTTTTGAAACTGGAATATTGTTGAAGACAAGTAATAAGGCCCTAGTTGGATATTCTATGAATACGTTCTGGACGTTTTGCCTATATTGTACATATATACTGTTTGAATCTATAATTACCCTTTTAACTAAAAATACCCCTGTAAGGGACAATTCTTTTACACTATTGAGTTTTTACCATGACTTAAAAAAAAACCCGTAATAAAACTGTCTAAAATTGTAGCAGTTCATTTACTACCATCTATCACTATTGTCCCATATTCTAGTCATCTATTTTATTTGAAAAAAAAAATACACAAATCTGATTTATTAAATTAAACACACTTAGCAGACCTTGTATGAGACCCCCCTAAAATATAACTTTTAGATATAACATAGTAGAAGATAAACGCAGCTATTTACAAATACATAATCAAAGAACACAATGGGCCTGATTCACAAAGCGGTGCAAACTTTTTTGCGGACTTTTGCGTGCGCAATTTGCCGCGATTCGCGCGATCGCGGACTTTTGCGCGCGCAATTTGCCAGGAAATTGCGCGCGCAATAGTCCGCGATCGCGGCAAATTGCGCGCGCAAAAGTCCGCAAAAAAAGTTTGCACCGCTTTGTGAATCAGGCCCAATCAATGAGAGCTGTGCTCTCTAGTAAGGTCAGCAAAAAAACTGCGTTTATCTTCTACTATGCACTTTGCACCCTAAGCACTTTTTCATTGTAGCCCTGACGGCGGCTCTAATTTTAAGGAGCCGAAACATGTTGGTTTTAGGTAGAGGGTTCTGTACTATTTGAAGTAACTCAGCATATATATTAATTTAGCGCCTAGTAGGGGGTTTGATAAGAATTGACCATAAAATAAAGAAGGTCCTTTCTAAGATATATCAATATGTTTTTTCCACTACCCTACTAGGTTAATGTGAATTAAATCAAGAATACCAATATTTAAAATATAAACAAAATTCTTAACGATGGAAAAGATTTTACTGTAACAAATAAAAGTTATATTTTAGGGGGGTCTCATACAAGGTCTGCTAAATCTATTTTATTTGTACAGCACTTTGAAGTAACCTATTTTTAGATATATTTGCTTTAAAGTGTACCAGAGCTGAGGAAATAAAAGTTTTATATATACCTGGGGCTTCCCCCAGCCCCATGCACTCGGATCGCTCCCCCGACGCCGTCCTCAGTCTTCTCCATCTTCTGTACCGGGTCCCGTTACTTCCTCCAGTCGTGGCCAGTCTTAGCAAGAGGAAGTGCGCCCTCCGGCGGCTGCTGGGGAGGTGCGTAAATAGCGCACTTCACTTCTGTCAGACTGGCCGTGACTGGGAAGTAATGGGACATGGTACAGAGGATTGAGAAGACTAAGGACGGCGGCGTGGGAGTGATCCATGCGCATGGGGCTGGAGGAAGCCCCAGGCATGTATAAAACTTTTTTTTCAGCTCTGGTTTCCTTTAAAGTGCTTTAAAAAGTAACTGTAGGACGAAAAGTGCTCAATTTAGATACTTTTCTCAATAGAAGAAAGCTTCTAGAAGTCTAGATAATGCAGAGACTTCCCCATCCCCCTCACCTCCAGGGATCCACTGATCACAAGCTCAGGATGCCTTGTGCCTGCACACAGAGACAAGGCATCCCATACATGTGATCGGTGGAGGCGAAGAGGGCGGCTGAATCCTCTATTGAGGTAAGTATCACTTTAACCACATTTCAATATCGGTACACTAACATAATGATCCACGGAATACAAATGTTTTGACAGTTCTTTACCGGGAGGAAGGAAGAGAGTTCCTTGGACTCGTCCTTCTTTAACTTGGACTCTCTGGACCCCGGGGGCCACGTACCATCTTCTCAGACATGCGCTAGCTTCAGGGGAACACTCCGGGATAACATTCATCTCTAGATGACAGTAGACTTCTAGGTGGATTTCAAAGGGACTTCCCATCACATCACGCTTTATTAACTTAAAGAATGGAGTCATTGACTTTAGGGCCCAAAAGAGTCCCATGGGATGGACACCACAGAAGTCACCACCGGTGGCTGGTGTATGCTCCAGATCCACTTTCCCCTCATCATCACTCCTGTAGAAGGCTCTGGAGTAGAATAACTTTCCTTTCTCGTCTTTTAGCCAAGCTCTGATGGTAATGATCTGCTGTGTGGGGAGTTCCCAAGCTCTGATCTTCACTGGTTCATCTGCTAGGGCAACCTCTGGTGAGACGGTCAGAAGAACCATAGCTGGGCACAGTGGATCTCTAAGGAGATATGGAACACAGGCAGAAGCTACTCAGAAGAGGATTCTACAGGTAATTTGTTAGCAAGTCAGTCAGAGGCATGGGATAATAGCATCTGATGCTATGTAAAGCAAAAACACACAAACGCTGGTGCACATGACAGGTGGGGCCCCGAGGCTTAAAGAGAATCTGTATTGTTAAAATCGCACAAAAGTAAACATACCAGTGTGTTAGGGGACATCTCCTATTCCCCTCTGTCACAATTTTGCCGCTCCCCGCCGCATTAAAAGTGGTTAAAAACAGTTTTAAAAAGTTTGTTTATAAACAAACAAAATGGCCACCAAAACAGGAAGTAGGTTGATGTACAGCATGTCCACACATAGAAAATACATCCATACACAAGCAGGCTGTATACAGCCTTCCTTTTGAATCTCAAGAGATCATTTGTGTGTTTCTTTCCCCCCTGAGGGGGGAGTGCATAGCAGAACCACAACACTGAAGAACTTGGCAGCCTTCCAGACACAGGCTGACAAGTCTGACAGGGGAAAGATACATTGATTTATTACAGAGACTGTGATAGTACAAAGTGCTGCAGTAAGCCAGAACACATTAGAATAGCTTTTGGAACTTGTAGGATTATAAAAAACAGGATGCAATTTTTGTTACGGAGTCTCTTTAAAGCAAGCCTGAACTGAAAATAACCGTAACCGTAACATTTTAAAACGAAAAAGTTAGATACTCTATTGCAGGGCTGTAGCAATAGAGGTTGCAGAGGTTGCGACCGCATTGGGGCCCTTGGGTCAGAGGGGCCCCAAAGAGCCCTCCTTCAACTACAATATCTCTCTATTGGTCCTGTGCTCATAATAATCACTTCTATAGATACTTTGAATAGTGGTAATCACTAACAAACTGTTCCCCGCTCCCTTTTTGCACCTCTGATACTGCAGTTCCCATTGGCAGGTTTTGCTGCGCCGTATCAATTGTTATTTATAGGGTGCCTGGGGGGCCCCATTGTAAAACTTGCATTAGGGCACACAGCTCCTTAGCTGCGCCACTGGGTCCAGTGGTGTAACAATTACCCCTGCAAGGGATACGGAGGCAGGGGGCACGAGCCTGGGGAGGGGCCCAGAGCAGAGCTTTCTAGAAAGGCACTGTAAAATGCAGTCCGGGGAGAAAAAGTTTATTTTCCCATCCTGAGACACTGACAACTAAGGATACGTAGAAAAAGGCTTTTTGCTCTCTGTACAATAGTTTAATAATTGGCTACATCTGCTCAGCCACTAATAAGGAATCATACAAAGTTTTGAAGACAAAGATTTGTAGACAGTCCCTATTCATTGTGCAGCAGGGTCTTGTGAACAGTGCCCTGCCCCAGCTTCTCCTCCCCTCCCCTCCCCAAGTGCTGTGTAGCAGTGTGTTCCTTCCTGATTCTCTGCCCCGGTCCCCTCAAGCATGAAACATGGTCAGTGACTCCCTCCTGTCCTGACTTTGGAGAAGACACTGTACATAAGCCATTGTGATATAGCCTGACTGTGGCTGTGAGCCCTGTGAGTGCTGCATGCAGTGAGCATGTAAATGAGTGATCAGAACTGATTACTGAGCTCTCCTCCTGTCACTCCTGACTTTCACATGGCTGATGACTCTCTCTGCATATTTGTCTCATGATCTTCATGTGTATCTTTTATTCCCCTTACATGTAATTGTCTCTGTGTGTTTACTACAGCTAAACCTAACCCTACTCTCACATAGAACACACACACCTAACCTCAGTGGTGGGTCGAAACTTTGCATCGAAATTCACAATTACGCATCGTAATCGTAATGCGAAATTTTAGGGAAAATCGTAATTAATTTCATATGTAATAGTAATATTTCATAATTTCACGTAATTTTTCTCTTAAGTTTTGTGAAATTTCACGTAATTTTGTGCCTATTTTAGTGGTTAATAGCAAAGCCCCATACATGCTATTGTCACCAAAATTGCTACATATGTTAAGGAGAATAATTAGCACAAGTAAAAAAAAAAAATTTTTTCAAAAAGACCTTGTAGTTTTTGAGAAAATCGATTTTAAAGGGACTCCAAGCAGTGCAGAAACTATGGAAAGATGCATACCATTTTGAAGCTCTCTTTCTCCTCTTTCCAACGACACATAAACCCCTGCCCTACGCCTTTTAGTTTTTGTTATTCGGGATCGCGTTTGCCGTGATTTTGATCGCGAAAATAGCGAAATTAAAAGGCGTAGGGCGGCGGTTTGTATATTGTTGGAAAGAGGAGAAGAGAGCTTTAAAATGGTATGCATCTTTCCATAGTTACTGCACTGCTCGGAGTCCCTTTAAACATGCAAAGAAAAATGATTTTTCAATTGTAATTTTTCTGAGTTTAAACTATTTTGGTTCCTGGACGTAAAAACTACGTCCAGGAACCATGCGCGCTCCCGCGGTCGATCTCGCACATGCACGCGCGCTCCCGGCCCGCGGTTCGTTAGCCAGGCAATCAGTGAATCGGGCTATGGTGCCCAATCACTGATTCCTCTCCCCCGCTGAAAAAGCGACGGCTTCTCTCGGAAGCTGCGCCTTTTCTGTCTGTTACCTCCCCCATGCGTCGCTCTAAGTGTATGTTACGCTTAGAGTGACGTCATGTAAACAAACTCATGGCCGCCATCTTGTGGCCAAAAAGTAAAACTACAACTAAAAGTAAAAAAAAAAAAAATCAACACACATTTACATTATAAACCTATTGTTTACATCCCACCCTCCCAAAACTACCCAAATAAAATGTTTAATATAAAAAAAAAAAACATTACAATAAAAAACAACAACATGTAAATATTTACCTAAGGGTCTAAACTTTTTAAATATCAATGTAAAGATGATATATTTCTCTATTTTTTTTATTTTAAACTTGTAAATAGTGATAGATGCAAAACGGAAAAAATGCACCTTTATTTCCAAATAAAATATTGTCGCCATACATTGTGATAGGGACATAATTTTAACGGTGTAATAACCGGGACATATGGGCAAATACAATACGTGAGTTTTAATTATGGAGGCATGTATTATTTTAAAACTATAATGGCTGCAAACTGAGAAATAATGATTTTTTCAGTTTTTTCTTATTCTTCCTGTTAAAATGCATTAACAGTAAAGTGGCTCTTAGCAAAATGTACCCCCCAAAGAAAGCCTAATTGGTGGCGGAAAAAACAAGATATAGATCAGTTCATTGTGATAAGTAGTGATAAAGTTATAGGCTAATGAATGGGAGGTGAACATTTCTCAAGTGAAAACGACGGAACGCGAATGGGTTAAAAACCATTTTTTCTTTGCATTTTTTAAAAATCGATTTTCTCAAAAGCTACAAGATCTTTTTGGAAAATTCTTTTTTTAAGCTTGTACTTTAGCACTATTCTCCTTAACATATGTAGCAATTTTGGTGACAATAGCATGTATGTTATTCACTGGCAAAGTCGGCATGAAATTACGCGAATCAATCAAATCAATGAAATGTACAAAACGTAATTAGGTATAGGCGAAATTGCAAAAATGTACGCGGAAAATTGCGTAATCGTAATTATCTGATTGCGATCATCACTACTAACCTTAAGTAACCCCACCTAACTTTAAAAACTCCACCTTCCTGATGCCTAACATTAACCCTTACCTTGCCACAAATCCGTCACAAAAAACACAACATTTCAGGTGCCGCCATAGGTGCTAAATGTCATATCAGTTATAGAAGGACATTTAGGCTCTGGAGGCTGCCCTGTAACAATCTTACGTTCCAGCGGCAGGTCCTGCGGCGTCTCTGGCATGGTCCGGGCAAGCGGCGGGACTTCGCAGCAGACATCCTCTGGTGGCATCCCCGGCACCTTTCCGGCGGTGTCTTCCGGCTCGTGCGCGACCCTAAGGTCGCACCGTGCACGCGCGAGTTCGAGTGAGCCCTATAGGCTCAGTAGAAGAGTCTGAGATGACGGCAGGTGATGTCACTGGTGACATCACTAATTGGGGGTGGTTTCTGGGGATGCAGGATCTGTACTTAAGGTCAGTGAATTCAGTCGCTCACTGGCCTTGATACTAATCAGTTCGCTGGTTCTTGGCCTAGCTAGCTACCTTTGAGTTACATTTATATATTGTGTGGACGCGCAATATATATGTACTCTAGTTAGTCAGTCGTTTGGAGTGTTTCTTATTGGTAGCTGTAATTGTAATTCATTCGTAATATCCTCCTGATATTATTGAACTAACATCTATTGTTTATCTGTGTACCGACTTCTAGCCTGTTTCCTGACTTTGCCTCTGTCCTACCCTTCTGTACTGCAGCCATCTGATTTATGTTACCGACTCGGCCTGACCCTGACTCTGATTGTGTCTGACCCTTACAATACGACTGACATCTGATTTTTGTGTACGATCCGGATCGATTTGACTACGATTTTGCCTTATGACTTTGTAACTAGAGATAGGAAAACTTGTGCACAAGTGCTGACCTGTCTAGATCTTATTATTGTATTGTATATTTCTGTATCTGTTATCTCATCCCGCACCAGCTATGTAAACTGTGAGTAACAATAGCAGGCTACGGCATCCCCCAAACTTCTGCAGCGCAGCCGGCGCCATCCAAAGGTTTTGCAGGGGGGCCCAGAGATTTCTAGTTTCTAGTGATGGTCATAATCTGCAAAATTACGATTTCGCTACATTTCGCGTACATTTTTGCAATTACACCTATACCTAATTACGATTTGCAAACTAAATCGATTTCATAGTCATTCATAATTTCTCATAAAAATTTGCGTAATTTTCACCACATTTTGTGTAATTTTGTGCCGACATTGGAGGTTAATAGCACAGCTCCTATACATGCTATTGACTCCAAAATAGCTCCCTATGTTACAGGGAATTGTGGGTACAAGGTAAAAAAAGAATTTTCCAAATAGACCATATAGTTTTTGAGAAGATCGATTTAAAAAATGCAAAGAAAAAATGGTTTTTAAACTTGGAAAAATTACAGTTTAAAAAACATTTTTTTCTCTGCATTTTTAAAATCGATTTTCTCAAAAACTACAATGTCTTTTAAAAAAGTTCTTTTTTTTTACTAGTACCCGGGGTTCTCCTTAACATGTGTACCAATTTTGGTAGCAATAGCATGTATGGGGCCTTTGCTATTAACTGCCAGTTAGCACAAAATGTCGCGAAATTGGTGAAAATTACGCGAAAAATTACCCAAAATTATGAAATACTACTATTACACACAAAATCAATTATGATTTTCCCTGAAATTTCGCATTACAATTACGATGCGAAAATGCGAATTTCGATGCGAAATTTCAGCCCATCACTGCTAGTTACGCCCCTGTGCCTGTATGTATACTGCATACTTCCACACCTCTTGCTTCCCCCCATTCCTTTAGGGCCCGTTTCCACTAGTGCGGTGCAATTCCGTTGTGGAAAACGCGAAAACGAATTTGCATGCAGATGTTTTCGCATTTGTATGTATGTATGTTATGTATGTGTGTTATGTGTTTGTATACAAATTTTAACACGAAAACGCGTTACAATTCGCATCTGTTTGTAAGTATGGGAATGTAACTATGTCAGTGCCTGTGTGCTTTTACATTGATTTTAAGCGAAAATGTACGCGAATTCGCATGAAAAATTTGCATAACGAAAACGTGTGAATTTTCCTATTACTTACTTTACAGGCGAAACGCATACTAACCTTGCGGTGTGTGAACTCTGATGACTCTGCTGTGCAGATGTTTTTCTGCACAGTCCACTGCGCAGATTTCCTGACAAGTGGAAACCGGCCCATTGATTTATATTGGTTATGAGAATCTGCATGCAGAAAATGCATGCAGATTCGCTCTAGTGGAAACGGGCCCTTAGATTATAAGCTCACAAGGGCAGGGCTCTCTCACCCTTTTGTGTCTTGGAATTCTATTAGTCTCGTAGCTTGCACCATTGTACATTTTATTCATCATGTTACATCTGTCATAATTAGAGATGGCCCAAACGGTTCGCCTGCGAACAGTTCCTGGCAAACTTCCGTGGATCGCGAACGCAGAGAACCGCAAACTTTTCTGGAAGTTCGGTTCGCCCCCATAATGCACCATTAGGGTCAATTTTGACCATCTACATCACAGTCAGCAGGCACATTGTAGCCAGTGGTGCTCAGCAAGATTTCAGATATCCGAACTACCCAGATAATCCGAACTTTTTCCACTATCAGAACTTTGAATAGCAATTCGGATATTTTTTAAAATCCAAATAGACTATCCGAGCAAACTTGGATTTCCCATCTGAAATCCGAAATCCGGGCAGATAGTTCGTTCAGATATCCGAGCAGAAGCCAAAATCACTTTCAATGGCCAAAATCCCTTTCGAAGGCATCCAGGCCTAGAGAGAGAGAGACCTCCGAAAGGGGTTTTTGCCATTTTTAGAGACTTTTGGAAGCATTTCAAGCCATTTTAAGGTCACTTCCGGTTTTCTATCCGGATATGTGAATCCGGCCTTATACTGAGGTCGGATATCAGATTCGGATCCGGCTTGGAAAATTTTAAACTTGGATATCCGACCCGGATTGGATATCTGGGTATCCGGATCCGAATTAGATCCAGATAGTGAAAAGTGGTATCCGAGCAAATTTGTAGCCAATCAGGCTACACTCCCTCCTGGAGCCACTCCCCCCCTTATAAAAGGCAGGCGGCCATTATACTCACTCGTGTGCCTGCAGTAAATAGAGAAGGGACAGCTGCTGTAGACTCTCTCATAGGGAAAGATTAGTTAGGCTCTTGTAGGCTTCTTATCTTGCTCCTTGCTGATTCTTATTGCTAAAATACGCTGCACTCTGCAATTGAAAAAGTGCCAAAAGTAGGTAAAAAATACTATCAAAATGATTCTGGGTATTTTCTTGCTTGCTTGTGGCCTAAAAGGCATTTTATTGATAAGGTGTGAAAATATCACCTAGGAGTAAACTAATGCCTAGTATACAACATACAATTTCCTATCAGATATACTGGGGTCAAATTATTTCCGACAGGTCCGATCTGATTTCTAATCGTTTTGCTGCTTGATTTTCCAATCAATTCTTATACAAAATCGATCAGAAAAACGATCCAAAATCAGATCTCAGCAGTTGGAGAAAATCAATTCGACTCATCTATCGGGAAATTGCATGGTGTGTACCAGGCATTAGGGAAAAAAGTGAATTGGATCGGGTCAACTGTATCTTCTTCTTATTTCTCCACACAATCACCTCCTTTATTTAAAATATTTATTATATCTAAGCATGGGACCCCCAGCAAAACTTTGATGGGGCCCTATAATGTTCACAGCCCTTCCTTTGCCTCCCCTTGGTGACCCTCAAAACATGGCCCAGTCTGAAAACGTACAGGTCAAACATTCTGATGGTTGCAATTCCTTGAGAAGTTGAGGATATAGAAAAAGTGCAGATCCTCCAGAGTATGCGAAAAAACACAGGAGAGAACAAGGAGCCCCTTATAGTGTATTAGGTCAATTAGTTAATAATAATGAGAGATATGGTACTCACAAACCCGGGTTGTGAAATGGCAACCATAGTAAAAAGCTTTGAGTGTGGTGGGACCAACCACCCTTTGGAGTAAGCGGGTCTACTTTGGTTCGGTTGCTCTCCAAGAAAAAATAATATAGTGTGGATCAGGAGGATCTGAGTAAAAACCATCCCTCAAGGGAAGTTGTGGCAAAATTAAGGTGGGAAGAGATGCCCCAAAATAATAAAACTATCACCGGTAATTCTAAAACAGTGCTAAAATCATCTCTAGTGGGCCATAACCCTGACTGGAAGAACAAAGTCCAATGATTACTTCCATTCTTCTGCTTTGTTACAGACAGAGGCGTATCTAGAGGGGTGCAGGCATGGCTCCTGCCATAGGCGCCACAGCACCATGGGCGCCATTCCTGTCCTTGTGCTGCGCCCCATGCCTGCCCCTGTGACTCAGATTTCAGATCAGATTAATTCTGTTATCTGGGAAACATGGCTACTTAGTTTATGTATGTAGGGTGCACTTGGCTTAGTGTTAGAAAAAGAGAGGACAAAGATGGAATAAGAAGAGTTACTTCAGCAATATCCCGAGCCAAAAAACATAGGCAACCATAACACATGTACGCTAGAACGGATGCTGCTTTTAGATGGGAGGGGGCTCTGACGGGGGGCGGGGGGAGGGCGCAATTTTAGTGTTTGCCATAGGCTCTATATTACCCAGATACGCCCCTGGTTACAGACTCAACTAGTACCATTTCAAAGGGACACTAAACCCCTCAAAAAATTGTCTAGTTACTGACCTGAGGCTTCTTCCAGCCCCCTGAAGTCCTCCTGCTCCCTCGCTGTGATCCCGCTTTCTGCCATCCTCCGCTATCCCCTCCATAAGCCCTGCACCTCCTCTACCGGGCTGCCATGGCTGGGAGCATTCTGGGTATGTGCATTTTACATTTTTTTTTGAAGGACAGAGCACTCCTGGCTATAGGAGCACAATGGAGGAATTGTGTGTTACGGGGCTGCGCATCCAGCGTTCGGAGAGGTGACACACAGCGTGGGATGATGGCAAGAGACAAGGAAGCATTGGGGGGGGGGGGGGGGTAGGGTTGTGGAAGAAATCACAGGTAAGTAACAGGCCATTTTTTTTATTCAGTTTAAGTTTCCTTTAACAAATGAGTCATTAAACATGAAAAATGAAGATATTGCTAGTGGCCAAGTGTAAGATCATCGGGGCACTCATGGCGGCGGAATGCGGAGACCCGAGCTGAGGTGCAAGCTTCCGGGTCTTGGCAGGCCACTGACGTCACTGGAGAACAGCCTGGCGCTCAGCTCCCATTGGATAGGTGGCGGACGCGCTCTCAGTACGCGCTCCGCTGCTGTAAACACGTACAACATGTGTATGTTGTGTGTCAGCTGATCAGCTGGCATGCTGAGCTTCTATTGGTTGTTTTTAATTCTTTTTCATTCTGATTGGTTAGTCCTTGTATTTAAGCATGGTGAGCGTCCCCAGACATTGCATTAGCTTTTGGCTTGTTGCTGGGTATGCGCTCACAAACCATTTGTCTCCTGTTGCCAATTCTGCTTTGTATCTTGACCACTCTTATTTTAGATTGATTCCTGGTGCCGACTCTGCCTGTATCCTGACCATGCTCTATTGGATTACCTGTTGCAGACTCTGCTATTGTACCTGGACTTGTCTGTTTGCCGCCTGGATCGACCCCTGCCTGGATAAGGACTTGCAAGAAAGCTGCCTGGACTGACAGCTTGCTAGTACTGACCACACTATCTCTGTAGTGCCTGAACTGCATAACCACTCCTCCCGCTTGCAGTCATCTGACTCATCTGTAATGCCTCATCCTCCAGGCCTCAGGTGACTATTATACATGTGATACTGTGCCTTGTATGCTTGTTATTGGTTCTGTTTGGTGGATACTATCTGTCAGTCTGTATGCTACATCTATCTACAGGGTTATTGTAGTTCTGTGCTAGGTAGGAGTTTGCGCAGGTGTTACGGGCTGGGCTATAGGTCAGTCATATGGGCATACAGCCTGACCTATAGTCATTGACCAGACAAGCCTGACACCAATTTTTTTTTCAGAATTTATTCTCCCTAGCACATGGAATATTATTACGCAGAAAGTCGAGTACTTTTGACCAGCTGATCTCCTGGGCTTGACAGTGCGGCACAAGCTCCCCGCCCCAAATTAGGGGAATTGCAATTGAAGGAGCTCGAGACTCAGGGCAGAACGGGGAACAGGGTGGCTCTAGAAGGTGTCCAGCTCCAGGGAAACTTTCTATGTAGACATCTTTCTTTCCATGCTTTTCTGCTCTGGCTGATGATATCTTAGCAAAATATAAGCTGTGATAGTTCTCATCTTTGTCTCCAACCAGGAAGAGGACGGGACCTTTTGCCTTCTCTACGGGAAGCATGTTGGCCTGGTTTTCTGGTTTTGTCGGGTCTCCAAAAATGTGAATGGAACTGTAACTTCCATTGTGATTAAAAAGAATCTTCTCAGTCTGG
Organism: Hyperolius riggenbachi; assembly: GCF_040937935.1. Taxonomy (NCBI): domain Eukaryota; kingdom Metazoa; phylum Chordata; class Amphibia; order Anura; family Hyperoliidae; genus Hyperolius; species Hyperolius riggenbachi. The sequence continues at coordinate 645,744,819 of NC_090646.1, read as the reverse complement.
AAGGGGATTCCGGATAGGACAAGATCTCCATACTTGATGGGATAACCAGAGGCTGCTATGGTTCCACTGATGCAGACAGTTGCTGCAACCTGGGGCAGATAAGATGCCATGGCCAACGCTACTTCAGCTCCTTTGCTCAGCCCGAGTACTCCAACTCCACCTCTGGAGACCTGAATCAAATACAGATTAGTGAGAAGCATTAATAGTTTTAATAGGAATCTTTATTGGACATAATTAACCTCCCTAGCGTTCTGAACGAGCTAGGCTCGTCCAGAGACACCGGAGGTCACCGCTCAGGCCCCGCTGGGCCGATTTAAATATTTTTTTTTTAAAAACACGCAGCAAGCACTTTGCTTGCTGCGTGTTGTGTCCGATCGCCGCCGCCCGCCGCAGATCCGCCACTACCCGCCGCGATGCAAGGCCCCCCCAGGCGAGACCCAATCAGTGCCAGGCAGCGCTGAGGGGTGGATCGGGTCTCCCTGTGACGTCACCGACGTCACGACGTGCGTCGTCATGGCGACGGGGGAAGCCCTCCTGGAAATCCCGTTCAGAACGGGATTTCCGATGGGTGATTGCGCCGGCGGGGATTGGAGGGGTGGGAGGGACGCCGCAGGGAGGGGGGAATCATGTAGCTAGCGCTAGGCTAGCTACATGATGTATTTTTAAAAAAAATTGCAAAAAAGTTCCCGCGGCCGCAGGGCCACGGGAATCAGAACGCCAGGCAGGTTAAAGCATTGAAGAGCAACTTTAACCCAGGATTGAACTTCATCCCAATCAATAGCCGATATCCCCTTTCCCACGAGCAATCTTTACCTTTTCTTGAATAGATAATTGGGGACATCTCATCTATGTGGCTGATATTGCGGTAAAATCTCTCCCACAGTGTGATGTCAGGGCCATGGCTCTGGTAGGTTCCTGTCTGTAAATCTTGTTGCATTATAGGAAATAACAGCTGTTTCCGACTTCTTAGCAAGTAGTATCTCCCTCTGGCTCCTCTCCCGGCCTCCTGCCCTCTCCTCCTCTTACCTTTGTCAGCAGGGCAGCCTGTCCAGTGCGCCTGTACTCTTCTCCTTCCTTCTGTGGGTCTCCATTGGCTTTTATTGCAGCATGTGTTGCTGGTATTAGCTGCCGTAATATAGGCTGCAATGATAGCTGGAGACACGTGCGGCAATGAAAGCCAGAGACACGTGCGCACACACAGCAGGGAGGGAGAGTGCAGGCTGCCCTCCTTGCAGACAGATGTGAGGATGTGGACCTCCGCTTCTCCCATTGGCCACAGCAGCCTGGCCACTATCTGTATTGGCTGGCCAGATCCTGAAGCGGACAACTTTAGGATCTGACTGTGACATATAGAAGCAGCTAACCTCAGTGCCAAGGTACTAAAAAATAGCCTTTTAAAAAGTAATTGTTTGCAAACTCCTGAGTTTTCTCCTAGAAGATACTGTAATTATCCATCTTCTCTTTAAAATAACTGTTTAGCACTTTGCAATTGAAAAGGTAGAACAAAGTAGGTGAAAAAGTACTATCAAAAATATTTTTAGATTTTTTGTGCTTGCTGCTGCTGGTTGTTAAAAGGGTATTTTATTGATAACTTGTAAAAAATCTCACCTAGGTGAAAACTCAGGAGAAAAAGTTAATTGCATATGGGCTACTGGCCATTATTTACTTCCCTTCTTCTCCTACGTTTTTTCTCAAAAAAAACCTGTACTGAAAAAAACGTCCCCTGTGGGGGGTACTCGCCTCAGGAGGGGGAAGCCTCAGGGTCCCAATGAGGCTTCCCCCTCCCCTGTAGCTGCAGGCAGTCCAGCGCTGGCTCCCCTGAAGCGTCCCGCAATCCTGGCTCTACAAGCCTGGCAAGCGCTGATATATTTACCTTTCCTGGCTCCAGCGGGTGGCGCTGTTGCGGCTTTCAGCACAGAAATAGACGAAAATAGTCAATCTCTGTCGGGTCCGCTGTACTACACAGGCACAGGAGACTTGCACCTGAGCAGTAGAGCGGACCAACAGCGAATGGCTATTTCCGCGTATCTCCGAGCGGAGAGCCGATACTGCGCTGGAGCTGGGAAAGTAAATATTTACATCCTGCTGTTCGGAGGGGCAGAGCGAGATCGTCATGGGACACAGGAGGACGGGGGAAGCCTCCATAGGATCCGGAGGCTTCCCCCACCCGAGGTGAGTACCCCCCAGGGGAACTTTTTTTAGTTACAGGTTTTCTTTAAGAAATAATTTTTTATCTTTTGTTTAAAATAACTTTTTACCACTCTGAAATCAAAAAAGTGCCAAATGTGAAAAAAAATACTATCAAAATTATTCTGAGTATCTTCTTGCCTGCTGGTGGCCTAAATGGCAATTCATTGATAAGGTGTAAAAATATCACCTAGGAGAAAACTTATGAGAAAAGGGGAATTGGAGCGGGCCAACTGTATCTTCTGATTATTTCCCTACATAATCACTGCCTTTATTTAAACATTTACAGTATCATATCTAAGGTTTTCAATCCCTTTATTGAATGTTGCTATGTTAAAGCTGCTGCTAAACAGTTACTGGCTTTCTGCAGCCATGTGACAAGAGGTGCCGGGAAAGGAGAGATTAACCTGACAGGTGCAAGTTAAATTACGCAGAAAGAAGAATACCGTGCCTGGTGGATTGTTTTGCCACATCAGGTGGAAAACTATCAGCTTATGGCTAACTTTAGTCATCAGAAGACTCTGTAGTCTGGGGCAATGACTGAGCAGTGCAGAGAGAGATTCATGGAACAGACCATAAAGAGATTAGGGGTGGGACAACAAATACATCGAATCCACAAATCTTTTGAATTTTGTAAAAGATTCAAGATTTGTGGATTCGAATCCCCACGCAATTTTGCACCAATCGAATACAACAAATCCCAACGCTGCGTCCCCGTACATCTGCCTCTCTCCCCGCCCTCCTCCACTCTCCCCCGCACAAGCAGCAGTTTACTTATTACATGCTTTCCAGCGGGGAGTGCAGATCTCTCTCCTTTCTGTGCGCGGCTTCTGCTGCCAGCGTGTCATCAGCAGATAACGGTCACCGCGAGCAGGAAAGAGAGAGCCGCTGCTTGTGCGGGGGGAAAGCGGAGGAGGATGCGGGAGCGGAGGAGGGCGGAGAGAGAGGTGGGGGCAAGCGGAGGAGGACCTTTACCTAGCTACCTATACCGAAGGTACCTATAGCTAACTACCGACTGTATAGTGAAGGCACCTATAGCTAGCTACCTATACTGAAGGCACCTATAGCTAGCTACCTATACTGAAGGCACCTATAGCAAGCTACCTATACTGAAGGCACCTATAGCAAGCTACCTATACTGAAGGCACCTATAGCAAGCTACCTATACTGAAGGCACCTATAACAAGCTACCTATACTGAAGGCACCTATAGCAAGCTACCTATACTGAAGGCACCTATAGCAAGCTACCTATGCTGAAGGCACCTATAGCTAGCTACCTATACTGAAGGCACCTATAGTTAGCTACCTATACTGAAGGCACCTATAGTTAGATACCTATACTGAAGGCACCTATAACAAGCTACCTATACTGAAGGCACCTATAGCAAGCTACCTATACTGAAGGCACCTATAGTTAGATACCTATAGTTAGATACCTATACTGAAGGCACCTATAGCTAACTACCTATACTGAAGGCACCTATAGCTAGCTACCTATACTGAAGGCACCTATAGCTAGCTACCTATACTGAAGGCACCTATAGCTAGCTACCTATACTGAATGCACCTATACCTAGCTACCTATACTAAAGGCACCTATACCTAGCTACCTATACTGAAGGCACCTATACCTAGCTACCTATACTGAAGGCAACTTTACCTCACCACCTATACCTAGCTATCTGTACAAGGGGCAACTATACTTGGCTAGATAAACTGGGGCACCCAGATATTTATACGGAAGAAGACACCTTTACTTAGCTACCTATATGGGAACGGGAAGGGGGAGCAACGATACCTGGCTACCTATACTGGGGGCAACTATACCTTGCTACCTATGTGATGATGCATATGATATAGCAGCTATTTTTGTTTAACTCTTATCTTGTGGGGGCCTCCAGTTTCTGTTGGCTGTCATTTTGTGTAGGCCTGGGCAGTGTGGTTCATTTGGAGAGAGGGCCGACTCTCCATCTCTAATGTAAAGGGGCGCGCGTTTGCATTCCCTCTGAAATCTGCATATGTTGACATGTACAGTGGCTTGCAAAAGTATTCAGTCCCCTTGAAGTTTTCTACATTTTGTCACATTACTGCCACAAACATGAATCAATTTTATTGGAATTCCGCATAAAAAGACCAATACAAAGTGGTGTACATGTGAGAAGTGGAACGAAAATCATACATGATTCCAAACATTTTTTACAAATAAATAACTGCAACGTGGGGTGTGCGTAATTATTCAGCCCCCTTTGGTCTGAGTGCAGTCAGTTGCCCATAGACATTGCCTGATGAGTGCTAATTACTAAATAGAGTGCACCTGTGTGTAATCTAATGTCAGTACAAATACAGCTGCTCTGTGATGGCCGCAGAGGTTGTCTAAGAGAATCTTGGGAGCAACAACACCGTGAAGTCCAAAGACCACACCAGACAGGTCAGGGATAAAGTTATTGAGAAATTTAAAGCAGGCTTAGGCTACAAAAAGATTTCCAAAGCCTTGAACATCCCACGGAGCACTGTTCAAGCGATCATTCAGAAATGGAAGGAGTATGGCACAACTGTAAACCTACCAAGACAAGGCCGTCCACCTAAACTCACAGGCCGAACAAGGAGAGCGCTGATCAGAAATGCAGTCAAGAGGCCCATGGTGACTCTGGACGAGCTGCAGAGATCTACAGCTCAGGCTGGGGAATCTGTATGAACAGATACTGGTGCTGTACTGTATGTGGTACCCAGTAGGGAACAGTGAATAATGGCACACAGCGCCTATGCATAAAAATGGCGCTGCATTCAAAAGATACGCTTATCGCTATTTATCGCTAGTACTGCATAATAATGGCGCACAGGGAAAAAAGAAAAACGGCACACAGTAACGTTATTTATCAATAGCGCCGTTCATATGCCAAACAGCAGACGTTATTGCGCACAGTAACGTTATTTATCAATAGCTATCCTACATAAGCCAAACTGCAGACATTATTTAACTGCAAAACGGTGAATGAATTTAATGTAACACTGTCAAGGTTAGGGTTAGGCACCACGGCACCTCCAGGGGGGTGGTTAGGATTAGGCACCACCAGGGGAGATTTAGGGTTAGGCACCACCAGGGGAGTGATTAGGGTTAGGCACAGTGGCGGCTCCAGGAAATTTTTTTAGGGGGTGCTATGCAGGTGCTGGGCCAATTTCCGGGGGAGCTGACGACCTGCGGCGCGCGAATCGCGCCGCGGCAAAAAATGGGTGTGGCTACAACCTGCGGCGCGCTAAGCGCGTCGCGGCGAATTAATGGGCGTGGTCATGACCGGATGAGGGCGGGGCTAACTGTAATTTAAAGTGAACCCAGGGTGAGAGTGATATGGTGGCTGCCATATTTATTTCCTTTTAAACAATACTAGTTGCCTGGCAGCCCTGCTGATCTATTTGGCTGTAGTAGTGAACTGAATTACACCAGAAACAAGCCATGCAGCTAATCTTGTCAGTTCTGACAATATTGTCAGAAACCCCTGACCTGCTGCATGCTTGTTCAGGGTCTATGGTTGAAAGAATAAGAGGCAGAGGACCAGCACGGCAGCCAGGCAACTGGTATTGCTTAAAGGGAGATAAATATGGCAGCCTCAATATTATTCTCACCTCGGGTTCCCTTTAAAAGTGCAACGCAAAGACAGAGGGCCCAAGTTTTGGTGACCCTTTTCCCAGAAAATTCACATAATTGTGCAGGTTTTCTCAAGAAAATACACGTAATGTAAGCAGATTTTAACAAAAAACACGTCCAATGACCCCAATATGCACAATCGTTATCAGATATGGCTCCAATATGCACAATCGGTAGCAGATATGACCCCAATATGCACAATCGGTAGCAGATATGACCCAAATATGCACAATCGGTAGCAGATATGACCCCAATATGCACAATCGGTAGCAGATATGGCCCCAATATGCACAATCGGTAGCAGATATGGTCCCAATATGCACAATCGGTGGCAGATATGGTCCCAATATGCACAATCGGTGGCAGATATGGTCCCAATATGCACAATCTGTGGCAGATATGGTCCCAATATGCACAATCGGTGGCAGATATGGTCCCAATATGCACAATCGGTGGCAGATATGGTCCCAATATGCACAATCGGTGGCAGATATGGTCCCAATATGCACAATCGGTGGCAGATATGGTCCCAATATGCACAATCGGTGGCAGATATGGTCCCAATATGCACAATCGGTGGCAGATATGGTCCCAATATGCACAATCGGTGGCAGATATGGCCCCAATATGCACAATCGGTGGCAGATATGGCCCCAATATGCACAATCGGTGGCAGATATGGCCCCAATATGCACAATCGGTGGCAGATATGGCCCCAATATGCACAATCGTTATCAGATATGGTCCCAATATGCACAATCGGTAGCAGATATGGTCCCAATATGCACAATCGGTAGCAGATATGGCCCCAATATGCACAATCGGTAGCAGATATGGTCCCAATATGCACAATCGGTAGCAGATATGGTCCCAATATGCACAATCGGTGGCAGATATGGTCCCAATATGCACAATCGGTGGCAGATATGGTCCCAATATGCACAATCGGTGGCAGATATGGTCCCAATATGCACAATCGGTAGCAGATATGACCCCAATATGCACAATCGGTAGCAGATATGACCCCAATATGCACAATCGGTAGCAAATATGACCCCAATATGCACAATCGGTAGCAGATATGACCCCAATATGCACAATCGGTAGTAGATATGACCCCAATATGCACAATCGGTAGCAGATATGACTCCAATATGCACAATCGGTAGCAGATATGACCCCAATATGCACAATCCGTAGCAGATATGACCCCAATATGCACAATCCGTAGCAGATATGACCCCAATATGCACAATCGGTAGCAGAAATGACCCCAATATGCACAATCGGTAGCAGAAATGACCCCAATATGCACAATCGGTAGCAGAAATGACCCCAATATGCACAATCGGTAGCAGAAATGACCCCAATATGCACAATCGGTAGCAGAAATGACCCCAATATGCACAATCGGTAGCAGAAATGACCCCAATATGCACAATCGGTAGCAGAAATGACCCCAATATGCACAATCCGTAGCAGAAATGACCCCAATATGCACAATCCGTAGCAGATACGACCCCAATATGCACAATCCGTAGCAGATACGACCCCAATATGCACAATCCGTAGCAGATACGACCCCAATATGCACAATCCGTAGCAGATATGACCCCAATATGCACAATCAGCATCAACTGAAAAAGAAAAGAAAAATCCATTTACTCACCTACAGCCAGAAGACCTTCTTTCCCGACCTCCTGTCCCGAGTCCCGACCTCATTGTGGCGCGCAGCGCCCGCGCGCCCACGATCCTCTTCCTTCCCGACGTCACGACGAGACTTCCTGCCTGCATGCAGAGAGCAGGGCTACGGGAAAATGGCCGCCCGAAGCCATGCACTGCAGACTCGAAGTCTGCAGAACAGGGCTCCGGGCGGCCATCTTACCGTAGCCCTGCCTGCTGCTCCGTGCTGCCGCTGTGTGAACTGACTTGGCGTCTTTTAGACGCCTGAAGTCAGTTCACTCCAGGGGGTGCTTTGGGGGTGCTTGGACAATTCTAGGGGGTGCTCGAGCACCCCCTTGCACCCCCCTGGCGCCGCCCCTGGTTAGGCACCACCAGGGGGTCTTAGGGTTAGGCACCACCAGGGGGGTCTTAGGGTTAGGCACCACCAGGGGGGTCTTAGGATTAGGCACCACCAGGGGGGGTCTAGGGGTAAGGGATAGGAACAGAGAGGGTTCTGTGGACATAGCCAGCGCTGCGGAGGGGAAGCCTGGAGAGTAACCTATGGATTTGTGAGATGTGCTTTATTTGTCTTTTTATCTGGTACGCATATTTGTGCGGGGGATTTTATCTGTATTAAAGACGTTTTTACGCTATGAGAGGCGGCTGTTGTTATATTTTATAGACAAAGCTGCTGGAGATTTGTGATACGCCTGGCTTTAAAGCAGACTTTTGGTGAGCAGGGAAACGAAGGGGGGGTGGGGGGAGTGTGACCCCCATACCTGCATGTGGTGACAGAATTATCCTTTTCACAGTGTGTGTGACGACACAGGGTGCACTAGTTGTAAAGGATCACACGCTATATGTCTGTCTCCATTTAAACCTAGGTCTATGAACAGGCTATCTATTGGAAGATCACTCTGGACGCGCTGCTGTGATTTGACATTCTTGTACTAAGGGGAACTTTTGTTTTCACTTATGAAAAAAAGCCAGATGACTGTATAGGGTGGTGAGCGCTGTATCAGTTTTTAATATGGTTCTGTGTGTTAACGCCAATTTTCAATAAAATAAACAGAGCTAATAACGATAAGGCTTTAACTTTAAATAGCGATAAGCGACAAATGGATTAGCGCCAACACCGTGCGCCATTATTCGCAGGCGCCATTTTCAGATGGATCCACCCACTATATAGGCGATTGACTGGTTGGATTGGCCAACTCTCACCCTCTCTAAGTGGATTGGTCAGCTCTCCTTGTCTACCTGTTTAGCAGAGCGGTATGGAAGAAAGATTGCGCTGTGCCCATATTACATGCCTCTTTCACCCTTCTGACCCACCCTTGTGTCCTATTTACCTCCTTCTCTGCCTCTCAGATCTCGCACATGTGCGCCGGCGCCGCTTCACTACAGTCCTCAGCAGCGAGATGAGAGTTGGTAACATCTGGCATCATTGACACCCGACGTATAATAAGACGACTCCCGACTTTCAGAAGATTTTCAAGGGTTAAAAAGTAGTCTTATATGCCAGAATATACAGTATTTCCTTCTACATTGTTCCACTTTTTTTGGAATATTAAATCTTTATTTAATAAGCTAGTCTTCTGAATACTAAGCAGAATTTTACATCTCCTAGAGAGAGAATGTAGGGTAATTGTGTTAAAAGTTCAGTGCCCGATTGTGTGCTAGGCCGTGGGGCGGTTCCTGACATCCTATGCCTGGCTAACTATACTGGGGGTTACTATACCATGGATCACACAATTCTTTTGCACAGGATTCGTAAGATTAGAAAGGTTTGAGATATTCGAGAGCCTCTTTAAAATCGGATTCGGATTCGAAGAAATAGTGTATTTGTCCCACCTCTAAAAGCGATACAAAATACATCCCCCGGGATGTCATTTTTGTAAAGCGTACTGTGAGAACAGGATGTACTGCTAACTTTTTTACTTACTTGTGGATGATTGCTTAAAAATTCAGTAGCTTCTTCATAATATTTTAGATCTAGACTACTGGTCATATTTGTCAAATCTTCAAAAGCAAAATTAGCCAAAGCCAGAGCTGCAAACCCATGACTGGCCAGAAGGCCGCTTCGAAACTCTACAATGCCTCGCAAACGCCCAAACAGATCAACAACTCCTTGGAACGGGCCTTCACCTAAATAGATCAATCAAATGTTAGTCCAATATTGTTGGTACCTTTTAATCACTGGTGACATACACTGCCAGAGCACTTTATGAACAAAGTTCTACTATAACTGGGTAGGCTTCCATTCAATGTGTATGTATGATAAATAGGGCGCTGGCTGTTGCCGATAGGTAGAATATTGGTACGTTTTTATTACCACTCAGCTTGCTATTGTTATTATGAATTATTATTAAACTTTATGTATAAAGCACTAACATATTACATAGCACTGTACAATAGTTAGGAAAGACATCACAGCATTAAACAATGTCATTCAGGAACAGTATAGAGTTCAACAATGGTATACAACATAGTTATGTTACAACAAAGGGATAAATGTAGCAGATGAGTTACTGAGTCCATATGGTGGTGGAGAAGAGCACTTCGGCAGGAGGGCTCTGCCAAATATGCTTATAATCTATGTGGTGGGGGGAGGGATACATAAGGTGGAAGGGGGTGGAACTATGAAAATGACGTAAAAGCAATGATGAACAAATGGGTCTTGAAAGTATACCTGAGACGAGAAGCGTCTCAGTTACCATACTTTCCTGTGGCTTCCTAAGCCACCAGAAGGCTGCTCATCCGTCACTGTCTCCCTTGGTGGCTCTGGTCCCCCGCAATTCAGCCTGAAAGCCTGGCCAAGTCGCGCTTTGTCATGCATGTGCAACCCAGCCAGGCATGCTACCCTGTTGCGTTTCCGTCCCTGGGACTATTCTGCATTTGCCGGGTACTACTACGCAGACGTAGAACGATCCAGGGATGAGAGTGCTACAGGGTAGTGTGCCTTGCAACTCGGCCAGGCTTTCTGGCTGAGATGTGGGGGACCGAAGCCACTTGGGGAGACGGCAAGGGACGAGAAACGTAAGTGGGGGCTTAAAGAAGCCCTAGGAAAGTATAGTACCTGACGCTTCTCGTCTCAGGTTCCCTTTAAGGCCTGCTTGAATGAGATGAAGGTGGGGGTGAGCCTGATGAGGGAAGGATGGCATTCCAAATAACGGGCTGCTTTGGAGAAGTCCTGGAACCTCATGAATAGAACTTGTGAAGAGGGGCAGCTGAAGAGGAGTGGTGAAAGGAGCAGGGGCAAGAACCAAGGGAGGTCCAGGGCACCCATGGGCAACGGATGGGGACAACCAGCGGTGTGGCAAAAATGGGCGTGGCTATGCAGGGAGTGGGTGTGGCCAAATGTACATGAACTTAGCAGCGGTGTCACCTAAAGATAATGGGCCTGCCCAGCAAAATGTTGGATGGAGCCCCCATCCTTTAATTAGATAGTTTACTATCAGTATAGGCAGTGTTCTCCCCAGAAATATTTTGTAGCCGGGTGGCACAAAAAAGTAGCCGGGTGGGGAAGTAAGGTCACGCTGGGTGCTGCTGGGTGAGAAAGTAAGAAAACGCTGGAGAGGGAGGGTCACACTAGATGGGAAGAGGTCTAGATCATGCTGGGTGCTGGTTTGGGGGAAGGGGAATAACTTGTTTGAGAAACAAAAATCACATTGCGAGCGCTTCCAAAATGCTGTATATGTATGATATTTTCATACAAATTGCAACTGTAGTGTAAATGCTACCACAGGGTAACTTTGTCATAGTACCTCTGTTTGCTGACATTCAGTAAAGCTCTGGACATTCCCTGAAAAGCACCCCAGTGTGAAAGGGGCCTTAGTGCCATAGCCCCCATCATCACATATATGACCAGACATCATTAACCACTCCCAGCATGCAATGTATGTGACTCCTGCTGCTGTATAGGAGCAGACGAGTGCTGACTAAAATCACACAGGCAGGTGACAATCATGGTGAGAACTCCAGAGAAGACTGTAAAAACCATGCTACAATGATTTAGTATTCTGGCTGAACTGGATGGCTGTAGGTCTTCTGTTCAACCTAAAACTGTAACTGCTGAGAAAAGACAAGTTAAACATGCTGTACTGAACGTTTTGCCATTCATTTGCCCATACTGGAAGCTGGATATCTCAGTGATTTGACTGAACACTTGGGGGTCAGTTTGTGATGAAGTGTAGGAACACAGGAGGCAGAGTGAATGCAGCACCAGGTTCAGGTTACAGATCCTGTAAACAGCTTGTTATCTGTATTATCAGTAGAAAAAAGGAAATGTGTTGATCGCCAGTATTTGAGGTTTCTGGACATTGCAGGGAAAGGAGAGTGTCTGTGCACTGTAGTAGCTGGGGGAGATCGGGTGACTCACCAAAGGGAAAGCAATAGAGCTGCACATTCTATTCTGTGGCTGGAGACTGGACTGCAGCTGAAAGCTCCCGCGGTCTGACTCATCTCTGCTCTGTGCTAGGAGCTTTCCCCGCCCCTCCACGCTGTTGATAGGAAGGAGCTGAGGAGGAGGAGGGCGGAGATGTCTCTGCATTCCGAGCTGACTAGTGATTCAAAACTCCGTGCAGAGGAATGAATCGAAACTGTGCAGAGGAATGATTCAAAACTCCGTGCAGAGGAATGAGTCTCTGCTGTAGATTGAGCCTAATCACAGCAGCCGGGCGGGAACAGAGACCCAGGTGGGCGCTCCGCCCGGCTAATAGGCTCTGGGGAGAACACTGAGTATAGGTATATAATAAAGATGCATACACACATTTAATTTTGATTGGTCAATCACTGACCCATTTACCACCCCCATGTAGTATGAAAGCCAACAGATTTTGAATACTATGAGCAGAGCTGAGCTCTCATAATACCTAGAAGTAGCAGTGGCGTACCTACCATAGGGCTGCAGGTGCTCACAGCACTGGGTGTAGCCATGGCTAGGGGTGCCACTGTGGTGCTCAGCCACTGCTTTCTTCCACCTGGGACCTTTTTTCATAGCACCCCCCCTTTCCAGTCCCATGGGCAATATGTCTCCTCGCTCGCTACCCACAGCCTGCAGTGAGTGAATGGGCAGAGCAGCAGGGTGAGTAAAGAGAATGATTGCTGTGCTGCAGCTGGGACATTAGTAGGGAAAAGTGGCAGGATGTGTTTAGTGATACAGTGATACAGGGGCTGACAGCCAACTTCTGTAGTGAGAAGAGAAGCAAGCTCCAGACAATTTAGATTAGCATGATTGCAGGTAATCTTATCTCTTTACCCAGCTCCCCCTCACACTCTGTTGTCTTCCCCATGACCCTTTCTTTTTTTCAGATTTTAGTGGCTTCTTTTAACAGCATGTTCCTTCCAAACAGCAATGATGATGTCTGCAGTCCTGGTGAGAGGGCTTCCTGCCATTTCTCCTTTCCCACCACACTCTCTGTCTTGTGCCCCTACCTCTTTATCCCTCATCCTCCTATGCACCCCCTCTTTCATATGTTCCTCTTTTCTGACTGTCCTCAGAGGAGCTCCCAATCTAATCGTATCATAGTCATTGCCTAATCTTCTTCCATAATATTATTGTGTATTTATATAGCACTGACATCTTCTGCACAGCCTGACCCCAGAGAAGATACACAGAATATCCTCATGTAGGGATCCTCTGTGTGTGGTGAATCTGGTTCTCTGGTTCATGTGTGGTGGCAATGTCCAAAGGCTAAGGCTTTTTGGCCTAAGTTGACCAGGTTAATAAACACCGTCATAAATAAGAACGTTCCATGCGACCCGCAGACTTATTGTTAGGTGATAAGGCACTGGGTTGGATCTTTCCATCACATAGCAATCTCCAACATGTCCCCAAGGCTGCCAGAATCGGGTGTCTCTTTCAATTATAGTGGTTAAGAATCTGATGACTGAATTATGGACTCTTAAGTAATTATTAGCAGTTGTTGATAGTACTATCCTGAATTTCACTAGAAAGTTCCCCCTGTCTATACTCAATACTCGGGGCCTAAGGTACATTACCAGAAATAGAGCAAGTTGTAGAACCACCTTTTTCTGCTACATTGTAATCTCATTGTGTATCTACAGTTTTAGTTCTTTCGATATTGGAATAAAACTTTCGATATTGGAATACTGTTGAAGACAAGTAATAAGGCCCTAGTTGGATAGTCTATGAATACGTTCTGGATGTTTATGCCTATATTTTACATATATACTGTTTGATTGAATCTATAATTACCCTTTTAACTAAAGGTACCCCTATAAGTGACAATCGTATTACACTATTGTTATAATTTAAGTAGGCCTCAGTTATTTGGACAGAGTTTTAGGTAAAAGGCTTGTTCGCAGAGTATACCTTTAAATAGAGGTTTTCGTGATGCATGCAGAAGCATCTCAGTGTCTGCTTGAAGCAGATGATACAAGCAGATACTGAGAACATGTTCCTGAAGAAAGGCCACAGGCCTACACTGCCCCAGACAAATGGACTATGAGAACAATCAACATAGGCCATATTTACAAAATATCACATTCTTGTATATAAGTGAAACGTGGTTATGGAATATTAATCGAGTAGGTGGGTATTATGACACCACGAGGGGTCTAAGCCAATAGTCGGGTCTGGGGGATGGCTAAGATGAGGTCACATTTAACTCTTTCCTAGTCAGTATTAAAGAGCCGGATGGGCCGACGGAGCGCATTCTTATTCCTACTTTCATGCTCTCTATATGCTGACTGGAACCCCTAATTATTTCCTTTCTCTATGTAATCTGATATACTGTATGCTGTACATAGTTAGTCTAGATGTAACGTAGGATAGACATAAGAAGATAACTGACTAACATTCAGGAGGAAGGTTAGTCAAGAGCTTGTAACGCAAATGGACTTAAAGAACGATTGCTTCGCTAAGCTGTAATGACATGTAGAGATGAGTATTTGTATATCTGTGTACTTAATAAACTCCATCAAACTTTGAAGACGCCTAAGAAAGTCTATCTCCTGCTTGCTGTGATGAGTCGTGTGTGCAACTCTTGCTGATGAGTTTGCTGGTGCCGGAGCAAAAGGTGATTTATAACAGTGGTGCCGAAACCCGGGATCGAACCAGGGACCTTTAGATTAGTTTTTAGTTTTTACCATGACTAAAAAAAAAACGTAATAAAACTTTTTAAAATTGTAGCAGTTCATTTACAATCACCTGTCACTATTGTCCCAAGCTACGATCCGCCCATATTTCTAGTCATCTATTATATCTGTACAGCACATTGAAGTAACTTACTTTTAGATATATTTGCGTTAAAGTGCTTTAAAATGTAACTGTAAGGTGGAAATTGCCCAATTTAGATACTTACCTCAATAGAAGGAAGCCTCTAGCAGTCTAGATAATCGAGAGACTTTCCGCACCCCTCGCCTCCACGGATCCACTGATCACAGGTTAAGGATGTCCCGTTCCTACACACAGGGACAAGGCATCCTGTATCTGTGATGGGTGGAGGCGAGGAGGATGGGTGAATTCTCTACTGAGGTAAGTATCATTTTAACCACATTTAAATATCGGTACTCAAACGTCATTTGTTTTAATTTAGCTATAATGATCCACGGAATGCAAATGTTTGACAGTCCTTTACCGGGAGGAAGGAAGAGAGCTCCTCGGACTCGTCCTTCTCTAACTTGGACTCTCTGGACCCCGGGGGCCACATACCATCTTCTCAGACATGCGATAGCTTCAGGAGAACACTCCGGCATCGCATTCATCTCTAGATGACAGTAGACTTCTAGGTGGATTTCAAAGGGACTTCCCATCACATCACGCTTTACTAACTTTAACAATGGAGTCATTGACTTTAGGGCCCAGAAGAGACCCATTGGATGGACACCACAGAAGTCTCCACCGGTGGCTGGTGCATGCTCCAGATCCACTTTCCCCTCATCATCACTCCTGTAGAAGGCTCTGGAGTAGAATAACTCTCCTTTCTCGTCTTTAAGCCAAGCTCTGATGGTAATGATCTGTTGTGCGGGGAGTTCCCAAGCTCTGATCTTCACTGGTTCATCTGCTAGGGCAACCTCCGGTGAGACGGTCAGGAGAACCATAGCCGGGCACAGTGGATCTCTAAGGAGATATGGAACACAGACAGAAGCTATTCAGAAGAGGATTCTACAGGCAATTTCTTAGAAAGTCAGTCAGAGGCATGGGATAATAGCATCTGATGCTATGT
The DNA here is from genome assembly GCF_040937935.1 of Hyperolius riggenbachi. Classification (NCBI taxonomy): domain Eukaryota; kingdom Metazoa; phylum Chordata; class Amphibia; order Anura; family Hyperoliidae; genus Hyperolius; species Hyperolius riggenbachi. The sequence goes on along the minus strand of NC_090646.1, from coordinate 645,729,137 downwards.
AAAGCAAAAACACACAACGCTGGTCCATATGACAGGTGGGGCCCGAGGCTTAAAGTAAGCCTGAATTGAAAATAAACATATGAGAAAATTCATTGTATGTCTAATACTAATGGTATATAGAACTTTCTTGTCTATGCTCTCTTCTTTTTTTCTGTTTAAAAGTAGAGATGTCGCGAACCCTCCGATTTTCGGTTCGCGAACCGGGTTCGCGAACTTCCGCTGAAGGTTCGTTTCGCGAAAAAGTTCGCGAACCGCAATAGACTTCAATGGGGAAGCGAACTTTGAAAAATAGAAAAAATTATGCTGGCCACAAAAGGGATGGAAAAGATGTTTCAAGGGGTTTAACACCTGGAGGGGGGCATGGCGGAGTGGGATACATGCCAAAAGTCCCGGGGAAAGATCTGGATGTGACGCAAAGCAGCGTTTTAAGGGCAGAAATCACATTGAATGCTAAATTGCAGGCCTAACGTGCTCTTGCATGTGTATACATCAATCAGGGAGTGTAATTAGAGTACTGCTTCACACTGACACAGCAAACTCACTGTGTAACGCACCGCAAACAGCTGTTTGTGTAGTGACGGCCATGCTGGACTACTACGCAACATGGCGAGATTGCTCTTCCTCACTCAGTGATGTCAGGTAATGTGTGACTTCCTTCTCAACTTTCCATGGCATTGTTAAAAAGCTTACGTTTTGTTTTTAAATTACATTTTCTACTTGCTGTGTACTTGTTCAGTACCGCTACAATGAGAATCCTGTGGAGGCGGGCAAGTCTGCCATTGTGACCCTGGGTAATGGCCGGGGAATGAGGGGTTTGAATCCGGTGTGGAGCCTGAGCAACGGCTACCACTACACATCCAAGGAGGGCAGCGGGCAGGCATGCACGCCCGCCCGCCCCGAGGTAGTGACCAAAAATAACAATACAGGAGGAGGACTTTCGAGGCCCTGCTGTGTATTTGAAATGAATGTACTTTAAATCCTTTAACGAGAACCAGTTATGGTGGGCAAAGATGACACCACATTCCTTTCACGAGAATCATATGGAGGCGGGCAAGTCTGCCATTTGTGACCCCGGGTAATGGCCGGGGAATGAGGGATGGAATCCGGTGTGGAGCCTGAGAAACGGCTACCACTACACATCCAAGGAGGGCAGCAGGCAGGCATGCACGCCCGCCCCGAGGTAGTGACCAAAAATAACAATACAGGAGGCGGACTTTCGAGGCCCTGCTGTGTATTTGAAATGAATGCACTTTAAATCCTTTAACGGGAATCCGTTATGGAGGGCAAGTCTGCCATTGTCACCGCGGGGAATGAAGGTTGGATTCCGGCCCGAAGTGGGAGCCTGCTGAGATCCATGCTGTAGCTGCCCTGACCGTGCTTTGCAGACCAGGCATCTGTGGTCAGATGGACCCTTGAGCCAGCGGAAGACAAACCAAGTCGAAAGCATTTGCCAAGAATGTTTTACGGAGGGCAAGTTTTTTTGCCCTTTTTTTTAAATTTTTTGAAAATGATAGATGGTTGTATTTTTAAATTGTTTGAAAGTTTAGATGGTTGTATTTTTAAATTGTTTAAAAGTGTATCCATTCTTCCTCCCCCCAGCCACGAACAATACCATGGGAACGTGGAGCAGCAGAAGCCCCCTGTGACGGCTGCCGCGGTTGTTCTCCGCGGCTTGTCTTTTGAGGGGTGCTGCTTTTCCTCAGGTGTTCTTGCCATAGCTGTTTGTGCCTTCTCTCCAGGTGCCTTCGTAAAGCACTTGTCCCTACGTGACAGTTGGCCTTTCCACGGCTCAATTTTTGCTGGCAGAGACAACAGATGGCTTTGCTCCGATCTGAAACACACACGTTAAAAAAATTCCAAACCGCTGAGCCCCCCTGGGCTGATGGCGCTACGGCGGCATCAGCAGCTGACGTTGAAGGGCATGTTGGCTGTCTGGCCATAGCTGGCGATACATGGTGCCAGACACTGCCCCCAGCTGTTTCTGAGGACGAGCTCCCTCTGCTTCTATCATGGAGTCGTCTCCTCCTAGTCCTCTCTGAATCCTCCTCTGAACTGTCCCCCTGGTCATCTCCTCTACCGGGAACATATGTGGTATCCGTATAATCGTCATCATAATCCTCCTGGCCAGCTGCGCTTTCCTCAGAAACCTCCTCAACTGCACCAACTTCAGGTGGTCCATCATCCACATCCACACATGTTACGTCCATACTATCACCACCTAACTCAGACGTAGGAGGTGGTGTACCTGCGCCTTCTTCTTGTTGTTGCAGTAGTGGCTGTGAATCGGTGATTTCACCACCACCACCACCAAAAAACTCCTGCGAAGTGTCAAATGCAGCGGATGTGGTGCTTGTTGTAGCGCTGGTGGCTGTGGGAGATGAGGTGTTCTGTGTTAAATACTCAATCACCTCCTCACGATTTTGGGAAGTGATGGCACGTGCCTTCTTCTGAGCACTGTATTTTGGGGCAGGTCCGCACGAAATCACAGCAACACCACCTCGCACAGACCTGCCAGTGCCTGGTGGCCTTCCTCTGGGTCTGCCTCTACCTCTTCCTTTACCTGGTTTGTCCATTTTGTCCATCTCGGGGGGATGCTAGGTATATGCAGTGAGCTGGGTTTACTCAACACAACAGGTAGTTATGTGCACTGATGAGGTGGGTTAAGTAAACACAACAGGTAGTAGGTATATGCAGTGAGCTGGGTTCACTCAACATAACAGGTAGTAGGTATATGCAGTGAGCTGGGTTCACTCAACACTACAGGTAGTTATGTGCAGTGATGAGGTGGGTTAAGTAAACACAACAGGTAGTAGGTATATGCAGTGAGCTGGGTTCACTCAACACAACAGGTAGTAGGTATATGCAGTGAGCTGGGTTCACTCAACACAACAGGTAGTAGGTATATGCAGTGAGCTGGGTTCACTCAACACAACAGGTAGTAGGTATATGCAGTGAGCTGGGTTCACTCAACACAACAGGTAGTAGGTATATGCAGTGAGCTGGGTTCACTCAACACTACAGGTAGTTATGTGCAGTGATGAGGTGGGTTAAGTAAACACAACAGGTAGTAGGTATATGCAGTGAGCTGGGTTCACTCAACACTACAGGTAGTAGGTATATGCAGTGAGCTGGGTTCACTCAACACAACAGGTAGTAGGTATATGCAGTGAGCTGGGTTCACTTAACACTACAGGTAGTTATGTGCAGTGATGAGGTGGGTTAAGTAAACACAACAGGTAGTAGGTATATGCAGTGAGCTGGGTTCACTCAACACAACAGGTAGTAGGTATATGCAGTGAGCTGGGTTCACTCAACACTACAGGTAGTTATGTGCAGTGATGAGGTGGGTTAAGTAAACACAACAGGTAGTAGGTATATGCAGTGAGCTGGGTTCACTCAACACTACAGGTAGTTATGTGCAGTGATGAGGTGGGTTAAGTAAACACAACAGGTAGTAGTAGGATGCAGTGAGCTGGGTTCACTCAACACAAAGCTAGGTATATGCAGTGATGAGGTGGGTTAAGTAAACACAACAGGTAGTAGGTATATGCAGTGAGCTGGGTTCACTCAACACAACAGGTAGTAGGTATATGCAGTGAGCTGGGTTCACTCAACACTACAGGTAGTTATGTGCAGTGATGAGGTGGGTTAAGTAAACACAACAGGTAGTAGGTATATGCAGTGAGCTGGGTTCACTCAACACTACAGGTAGTAATGTGCAGTGATGAGGTGGGTTAAGTAAACACAACAGGTAGTAGTAGGATGCAGTGAGCTGGGTTCACTCAACACAAAGCTAGGTATATGCAGTGATGAGGTGGGTTAAGTAAACACAACAGGTAGTAGGTATATGCAGTGAGCTGGGTTCACTCAACACAACAGGTAGTAGGTATATGCAGTGAGCTGGGTTCACTCAACACTACAGGTAGTTATGTGCAGTGATGAGGTGGGTTAAGTAAACACAACAGGTAGTAGGTATATGCAGTGAGCTGGGTTCACTCAACACAACAGGTAGTAGGTATATGCAGTGAGCTGGGTTAACTCAACACTACAGGTAATTATGTGCAGTGATGAGGTGGGTTAAGTAAACACAACAGGTAGTAGGTATATGCAGTGAGCTGGGTTCACTCAACACAACAGGTAGTAGGTATATGCAGTGAGCTGGGTTCACTCAACACTACAGGTAGTTATGTGCAGTGATGAGGTGGGTTAAGTAAACACAACAGGTAGTAGTAGGATGCAGTGAGCTGGGTTCACTCAACACAAAGCTAGGTATATGCAGTGATGAGGTGGGTTAAGTAAACACAACAGGTAGTAGGTATATGCAGTGAGCTGGGTTCACTCAACACAACAGGTAGTAGGTATATGCAGTGAGCTGGGTTCACTCAACACAAAGCTAGGTATATGCAGTGATGAGGTGGGTTAAGTAAACACAACAGGTAGTAGGTATATGCAGTGAGCTGGGTTCACTCAACACAACAGGTAGTAGGTATATGCAGTGAGCTGGGTTCACTCAACACTACAGGTAGTTATGTGCAGTGATGAGGTGGGTTAAGTAAACACAACAGGTAGTAGTAGGATGCAGTGAGCTGGGTTCACTCAACACAAAGCTAGGTATATGCAGTGATGAGGTGGGTTAAGTAAACTCAACAGGTACTGGGTATATGCAGTACTGGGTAGTACAATGTGCAGCTCCCTGTCACACACACAGGCAGTCAGTCACTGAATGTGCTGGGCTGCTGGCAGTGGCACACACACTATCAATGAGCAAGGCTGTGCATGCAACAAAAGTGTCAGTTTGACACACAGTAAAAAAAAAAAAAAGTACAGGGTGAGCTCTGACAAGAGCTAGGGTGCTATAAAAGCAATCACAATCAGCCAGGAGCAAACTAAGCAGCCAAGAACCTAACTAATCTGTCCCTAGAAGAACAAGTCTGCAGCAGCTGTCCCTTTCCTCTCACTAGCAGGCACACGAGTGAGTGTAATGGCCGCCGGACCCTGCCTTATATAAGGGGGGGGTGGGGCTCAAGGGCCTACTGTAGCCGGAATGGCTACAATGTGCCTGCTGACTGTGATGCAGAGGGTCAAAGTTGACCCTCATAGTGCATTATGGGGCGAATCGAACTTCCAGAAAAGTTCGCCTGGCACAGGCGAACGCGAACCCCCAATGTTCGCCTGGAACCGTTCGCCGGCGAACCGTTCGCTACATCTCTATTTAAAAGACAACTGTAACATTTTAAAACAAAAAAGTTAGATACTCACCTATAAGGATGGAAGGGTCTTGATCCCTTAGAGGCTTCCAATTCCTCTCTACGTCCCCTCTTTCCACCTCCTGGCCCCCATTCAAGTCTCCTGCCGGCTGTGTCTTAGGGTTCCTTTGGGAAGTACTCGGGTCTCTGAGTACTGTTGTAGACAAGCAACTCCATACTGTGTGTGCAGAAGTCCGCGCTCGCACATGCTCAATATGGAGCCCCTCATCTTTGTAAGTACTTTTGAAGAGACCCAAAGGCCTCCTTGACATAAAAGTCAAAGGCTTGAATGGGGAGCCCAGTGGCTGAATGAGGGGATGCAGAGAGGAACGGAAGGCTAAGGGATCCAGAGCCTTCCATCCTCTTAGGTGAGTATCTAAAAAAAAAAGTTACAATTGTTCTTTAAGTGCTGCAATTCTAATGTGAAGCTTAAAGGGAAGGTTCGGGGAGGGAGGTAAAAAAGTAAAAATCAATATCTACTTACCTGGGGCTTCCTCCAGCCCGTGGCAGGCAGGAGGTGCCCTCGCCGCCGCTCCGCAGGCTCCCGGTGGTCTCCGGTGGCCGACCCGACCTGGCCAGGCCGGCTGCCAGGTCGGGCTCTTCTGCGCTCCAAGGCCTGGCACTTCTGCGTCCCACGCCGGCGCGCTGACGTCATCGGACGTCCGCCGGGCTCTACTGCGCAGGCGCAGAACTACTGCGCCTGCGCAGTAGAGCCCGGCGGACGTCCGATGACGTCAGCGCGCCCGCGTGGGATGCAGAAGTGCCAGGCCTTGGAGCGCAGAAGAGCCCGACCTGGCAGCCGGCCTGGCCAGGTCGGGTCGGCCACCGGAGACCACCGGGAGCCTGCGGAGCGGCGGCGAGGGCACCTCCTACCTGCCACGGGCTGGAGGAAGCCCCAGGTAAGTAGATATTGATTTTTATTTTTTTACCTCCCTCCCTGAACCTTCCCTTTAAACAGCAGCCATGACAGGGTGACGTAGAGCCTGGTTAATTCAGCTCCTAGGGGAGAGTATTATTTACCATTTAAAGAGGAACTCCAGTGAAAATAATGTAGTAAAAAAAAGTGCTTCATTTTTTACCATAATTATGTATAAATGATTTAGCCAGTGTTTGCTCATTGTAAAATCTTTCCTCTCCCAGATTCACATTCTGACATGTATTACATGGTGACATTGTTACTGTGGGCAGGTTATGTAGCTGTTTCTAGCTGTTTTGGCTGTTAGAGACAGCTGTAAACAGCTAATTCCTGTCTGTGAGCCTTGTTACATTGTAACAAACTGCGGTACTCAGAGCTTCTTGTGGGAGGGGTTTCAGCACAAAATCAGTCATACAGCGCCCCCTGATGGTCTGTTTGTGAAAATCATTATATTTCTCATGTAAAAGGGGGTATCAGCTACTGATTGGGATAAAGTTCAATTCTAGGTTGGAGTTTCTCTTTAAAGATTGCGGTTATCAGGAGTCTTTGTGCAGACAGACTAAAGTGTTTTGCTTTCTACTTTTCATGCAAGTTACTGCATCATTTGCTTCAATAAAAGCAATCCAAAAAATAGGATGTGAGCCTATAGAAATTTCCCCATGTCTCCCCTATATCCCAAAATGCCATCCATCAGCTGGGATATTAATAGAACATACCATTAAAGTTTTTAAAAAATTAGATAAAAAGATTTCTCCTCGCCCTTCCCCGTTGATGCCAATTCTGGGCAATCAGAAATTTGAACCTGGGATGCAAAAGGGAAGTTATAAACAGTGGAGAGGAGGGGAAAGATTGCAGATTAATACGCTGATTACAAATAATCAGTGGAAAAGCGAAAGGGAAGTAGCACAAATTCTGCACATTGAGAGGGTAGACTTTTGGAGCTTAAATCCGTTTAGACACTTCCTCCTTGCGCTGGGCAATAAGGAACAACTCTCAAGGAGCTTAACACAATTCGAAAAACTGTGTAATGAAAAGGGTCAAGCCAAAGGTATCTTGACACGTATATATACATATTTGGCGGAAGGAATAGATGCGACCCAGATGTACAGGGATAGATGGGAGCGAGATTTAGGTAAAACATTATCGGCAGCCCAGTGGAATAGGATAATTAGAATGTCATGTGGGGCCTCTACGTCAACTAGAATAGAAAAATCAGGTTATAAGATTATGACGCGTTGGTACTACACTCCAGCAAAACTTGGTAAGATCTGTGGTGCTGATCCCCTCTGTTGGAGATGCGGTGTGGAAGAGGGAGATCTGCTCCATTTATTATGGAGTTGTAGAAAACTCCACCCCTTTTGGAGAGTAGTCAAACATCTAATCTGGAAGGTAGCTGAGATTCCAGTCTCGGTGGAAGCCGGGGTATATCTCCTCCATCTTAACGACATAGACCTAAAACAATATAGGGGTTCACTAGGTATGCATATGATAAACGCGGCAAGGATTGTAATCTGTCGGAATTGGAAATCACGGAAGTGCCCTGCAATTCTGGAGTGGTTGAGTGAGATAGACTACATACAGAAAATGGAGGAGCTCTCATGTATAATATATGGGAGAGAGGCTGGGAGATGGGATAAATGGACTGAGTTTAAGGGCTTAGTGGAATATCAGGATCTTAAAATAAGAGAAATGGAGGAGATATATAGCGTCCTGGGTCTGGACGGGGAATAGGCCTCTTGGGTGAATGGGACTTATAGCGGACGGCGGCATCTGACTACAAGGATTTAGGCAGAGGGGCAGGAAACTTTTCTTTTTTTTCTGTTACTGTGGGACGTGCTTCTTCTTCACATCTCTGACTTTTGTCTTTTCCTTCTTTTCTCTTTTCTTTCCTTCCCCAGAAGCCTCGGGTGGGCTCCGGCTCCCCCCACCTCCCCCCATCATTATAGAGCGTGGTTGGTTATGTCTTGGCGTGGGGCCCCGGGTACAGGGGAGAGGGGCCAAGCGTGATGTTGTTGGGTGAGGGGGGTGGGGGGGGAGGGATTTGGAGCCCGGGGGCTCACCTCAGTTTTTGAAATAGATGTAATGTAAAGGAGTGTTGGATTAAGGTCTTATATTTTTGCACACTTGAAGGAAACTACTTTTCTATGTATCTTTTTTGACAAAAAAAACAAAAAAAAAACAAATATGTCTTTGAACGAAAATAAAAAATAAATAAAAAAACAAAAAATAGGATGTGAACAAAGGCAAGTTCTAACTAGGATTAATACTGCATGTAGCAATGTTTATCTCTTCCTGGGCCTGAAATGCCATGTGACATGGGGCCTGATGTATGATAGGTCAGTAAAATTGTAATGCAGCATAAGCAGGGAATAGCAATTTTACTGGTACTAACAGAGGGGGGAGCAGCTTGCCTTACCCTATTAAACCGGTGTCGTGGGTCAAATCTGGCCCTACTTCCAATTTTATGTGGCCATCGAGAGCGTCTCAATAGCTTTTGACCCATCCATATCTTTAAAAGCTGTGGGCAAGTGTTCTTTTTATGCAAAACAGATAATAGCTGTTTGGCGCTACCACTTCTGTCACCCACCTGCCTGGGCATTGTACAGTATGACTGCTGGCCAGCCTCCCTGCTCGCTGTACACTATTTTGGCAGTTGGACGGAGCAACTGCCTTTCACTAAGTGCTTTTAAAAATAATGAAAATCCTGAGAACCCCCTATGAGGAGATGGGCTAGTCCAAAATCTGTCGGTAATAACAGATTTCTACTTCTTATAGATATCTACTTCAAACACCTTATCCCAGCTGAAGACCTACCTGCCCTGGTTCATGCATTTGTATCCTCCCGCCTAGACTACTGCAACGCCCTGTTCATCGGATCTACAGATAAGGCTCTGCGCCCCTTACAGCTAGTACAGAATGCTGCAGCCAGACTCCTAGCCAATGCCCCCCGCAGCTCACACATCACCCCAGTACTGCAAACTCTTCACTGGTTACCAGTAAAATGGAGAATCAATTTTAAGATCTGCCTGCTGACATTCAAGGCTCTACACCACATGGGACCCAAATACATAGCAGATCTATTGGAACTTTATGCCCCTTCACGCACCCTCCGCTCTGCCAACAAGATGAAGCTGGTTATTCCCAGGATACACTTAACATTTGGTGCTCGGGCCTTTTCCTACGCAGCCCCTACTCTATGGAACTCACTTCCACAATCAGTACGAGAGGCTACTTCTCTGGACAGCTTTAAAAAAAAGGCTAAAAACTCACCTCTTTTCCCGAGCCTTTGAGACTGCATAATGCAGGGTCGCAGCGCTTTGAGTCCCCAGGGAGAAAAGCGCTATATAAATATTATTGTTATTGTTGTTATTGTTATTGTAAGTGACAGGAGCATAGGAGAAAAGTAAATTATGGCTCACTTTACTCTGGGAGAAATGTACTTCTTATTTGTATGTGTTTTAAATGTTAAGATTTTCGCTACAGTTCCTCTTTAAGGACAGTCAGAAAAGGGGGACATATAAAAGAGGGGGGTGCATAGGAGGAGGGGGGGGGATAAAGAGGATGAGGCACAAGAGAGAGAGCCTGGTGTCAGAGGAGAAACGGCAGGAAGACCCTTTCACCAGGACTGCAGACATCCCCAGTGCTGTTTGGCAGGGACATGCTGTTAAAGGAAGTTTGAAATTTGAAAAGAGAAGCCACTGCAATTTGAAAACAGGAAAGGGTCATGGGGGAAGACAACAGGGTGGGAGGGGGGGCTGGGAAAAGAGATCAGATTTCCTGCAATCAAGCTAATCTAAATTGCTTGGAGCTTGCTTCTCTGCTCACTACAAAAGTCGTCTGTCAGCCCCTGTATCACTGGCTTCTGCAACAGACAGCCCTGCATTATTGATTAATTACTCTGATCAGGATAAATAATCAATAGCCCAGCGCACTCTGGTATTACAGCAGCCAGTCAGCTTTGCTGAACGGTGGGCAGAGCAGCACAATGGAGGGTTGCCCATTCAAGCCGGCTACCACTAGTCAGAGTATTGGACAGAATTATGTTGGGTGGAGGGGGGTGGAGACAGCAGGCCTTAGTTGATAGAAAGAACAAATCTGCCCCTGTTTAAAACCCAACATGAGCCAGAAAATGTCAACATTGCTCTTTTGTTAAAAAAATTAATAAACATAGCAGTGGACTAGACAAGTCTTTTTGCAATTTAGGCCCCTTTCACACTGGCAGCTGACAGGCGGTGAATTCATCACCGGTCACCTGCTCTCCTGCACTGGCCGGTACTCGGTACAACTCAGTACCGGTGCTGTACAGGAGTTTTTGCCGCTAATGGAAGTCTATGGGCCGCAGGAAAAAACACATATCAAAAACGCATATAAGTTTTGTATGCGTGTATTTTTCAAAAACACTGATTTTGTTGCATTATATGCAAAAACGCATCAAAAACACACGTAATGAAAGTCAATGGAAATGCAATGGTATGCGTTTTTCATGCGTGTTCCATGCATTTTTCTATGCTTTTTTGTAAAACCAAAAGAAAAGTTTTTTTTGATGTATTTCCTCTTACTGTTGTCTTCTTATTAATTTGCATAAAACGCAATTGTAAAACGCATACAGAACGCAAATGCATTTAGTATATGCGAACCGCGAACGCATTAAAATGTACGCAAAACGCTTGAAAAACGCATCTGCGGTGAAAAACGCTGACACAAATGAACCAAAAAGGCAGTAAAAACGCACAATAAACGCAGAATAAAACATGACATAAAACGCAGCCTCCCATGCAGGGGTGTAACTAGAAATCACTGGGCTCCCCGGCGAAACTTTGGATGGGGCCCCCTCCCGCCAACCCCCCCCCCCCCCCCCCTTCTTGAGAATGAGAACCAATGTTATTCCATTGGCTAGAGCACACTTGAATGTGTTTTCCCCATGCAGATATAAACAGACAGCAGTGGAGCACTGCAGGCATTTTCTCTATCAGTTACATTAGCTTCTGTGATGAAAGGGACATGTTTTCACACATAACACATACAGAAAGCCAACAGAAGAGTGTGTTCCCAGCCTCAGCCTATGAAACTCACTCTGTCCATCTCTGATGGACACAGAACTGGCTCTGCAGACTTCTCCAGCATCACATCAGCACACAGCACTTAGGAAGGGGGTGGGGAGGCTGGGGGTAGAGCAGCACTGTACACAAGACCCTGTGGAACACAGAATAGGGACTGTCTACAAATATTTGTCTTCAAAACTTTCTATAATTCCTTATCAGTAGCTGAGCAGATGCAGCAATTAGGACAATTGTGCAGAAAGCAGAAAGTTTTCTCTCTCCTTGCCCTTAGTTGTTAGTCTCTCAGGATGGGTCCCCCTGTGGCTTCTGGGCCCCCCTGCAGATGCATCCCTTGCAGGGCCTATTGTTACGCCCGCTTCATGTTATGTTATGTGTGCACCTACCTGAAAGCTCAATGTGCTTCTCTGCAGCCGTGACATATGCATAGCTCCCTCTGTCCCTCTTTGGGAACCCAGTCCCTCTGTCCCTCTTTCTTCCCCATTTGACACTCTTTCTGGACTGATGTATAGATCTAATGAAATATATTTATTTTTTTCTACTGAAAATGTGTTTAATTGACTCTAAACGTTATTCCCATGCTTTAAATTGATATATTTCTTATCGCCACATGTTAATATGAAGGAAAAGGAACCAGGATAGAAAGGACCAGTGTGGTTTGCATTATAAAACAACATTTTTCCTATGAAATCATTATGGTATTCGTGACTGGGGGCGTGTCGGGGGTGTGACTAGGGGTGTGGCAGGGGTGTGGGTTAACCTCCTTGCTGGTAATCCCGAGCTAGGGTCGGGGCAGAAACCCACAGCTAAGAGTGGTAATCCCGACCTGTGCTCGGGGTAGCCGCCGGAGGCTGTGTGCAGAGTATAGCACGCAGTGGGCGTTTCTACATACCTCCCGGGGGATCCCGACGTCGGCCGCCATTCTTCTTCCTCTCCTCCGGGGCTCTGCTTCCTCCTGGTGAGAATGCCGGCTGTCGTCATGATGACAGCAGGCAATTTCACTTTAGAATTGCAGCGCCACCCGGAGGATGGAGGCATAACTGCAGTGCTGGAGCCAGGGAGGCAGAGCCGGGCCAAGGCAGAGGCTAGGCAGGCTGCAGCCTATGAGCGCAGCCACTAGAGGGCGCATTCCACCTCGCCACTCGCCTGCTGCTGGTTCTGGCACTGAACTAATCTCCCCATTGTCCGCTGCCTGTGTAGTGCGCCCCACTGCTCCATAATAGCCGCGCTGTCTTCACAGAGATGACAGGCTGGCTGGGGCATCATGTAACCAGGCAACAGCAGGAAGCCGGTGTTGTGTCTGATTACGCTGCCTAGGAGACTGTGCGCTCACATTTCCTATTTCATAATGCTGCTGATGGTAACATAATAAATATCTCCGCTTCCACACATCATACACTCACCAAATTTCCAGGGTAGGGAGGGGATCCCCTGAACTACCTCTATACCAAATTGCAGCCCCCGAGCCCCACTGGTTCCCGAGATAGGTTTCTCTAATCTATCTCCTGAACCAGCAGGGCTCGGGGGCTGCAATTTGGCATAGAGGTAGTTCGGGGGATCCTCTCCCTTTCCTGAAGATTTGAGGAGTGTAGGATGTGTGGAAGCGGAGATATTTATTATGTTACCATCAGCAGCATAATTAACTTCACACTGCAGATGTGTGCTACTCAGTGTGGAGGGGAGCTTCCGGGCAGCGCGATCAGACATTACACCGGCTTTACCGTCTTCCTGCAGAGTTGCCTGAAGACTTTCTCTGCAAGTGTGAGCTGTGCTTGGACTAGACAGGGGAGGGACAGTGCCTGCCTGAAAGCACTGTAACGCCATGAACTCAGAAGGCTGAAGGGGAGGGGAACCCAGCTGCTTTCAAGTGCCTGGCTGAATGAAGCAGGTATGGAGGGGGATTGGAGTAGAGAGAGAGAGAAGAGGGAGGGAGGTGGAGAGAGAATGAATGAGAGTACTGTGTGTATGTGTACTGTATGTGTGTGTACTGTTTGTACTCTGTGTGTGACCTGTGTGTTTGTGTACTGTATGTGTGTGTTAGTGTTGTCCGGATCATGAACGATTCGGATCTTTGATCCGAATCTATTTTGTGAGTCAAATTATCCGAATCATCAAAATGAGTGATTCGGATCGCAAAAGGGGCGGGGCCAGGAGCGACACGCCCCCTCTCAGCGGGCAGCGGGGTCCTGGAAGCAGAGCTGAGATGGATCGCTCTGTTGGAGGGGAGCCAGCCTTGCAGGGAGACAGGTAGATAAGAGAGGGGACATCGGTGCCACTGCCAGATATGTGTAGAGCACACATACTGGCTATAACGTGCTGCTGATTACAGGCTGTCTGTTCCGGAGTTGTGCACAGTGAACACATTGGAAGCTTTTGGCTCAGCTCAGCACAGCTCAGTAACTTTGCAGGCACTGTGATTGCAGGGCAATATGATCCTCCTGCACTGCTCTAAACAGCTGCACTTCACTTCTGGGAATGCTTTGGGTAATGCTTTCTTTCACTGTGCGATGTTTGCATTCTAAGTACACAGATGAGCATATAGGTGAAATACATGTAAAGCATATGATTGCAGCATGTGGGTATTGTGTGCAAACAAACATTTCTGCTCTCTGCTCGTCCCTCCTCCTATCTCTGTCCACTCCCTGCCCTCTGTCCACCATCTCCCCTTCTCTGTGTGTCCACCCCCCTCCCCTTCTCCTGTCCACAGCAGGGAAAGACCTGTCCTGCTATTCATTTCACCCCCAAATGCTTCGGTAGTAAAATGATCCGAGATTCGGATCAAAGATCCGGATCTTTTCAATGATCCGATTCGAATCATCCGGATCATTGAAAAGATCCGAACTTCCCATCTCTAGTGTGTGTGTGTGTGTGTGTGTGTGTGTGTGTGTGTGTGTGTGTGTGTGTGTGTGTGTGTGTGTGTGTGTGTGTGTGTGTGTGTGTGTGTGTGTGTGTGTGTGTGTGTGTGTGTGTGTGTGTGTGTGTGTGTGTGTGTGTGTGTGTGTGTACTGTTTGTACCCTATGTGTGACCTGTGTGTGTGTGTGTGTGTGTGTGTGTGTACTGATTGTACTCTGTGTGTATGTGTGTGTGTGTGTGTGTGTGTACGTACTGTTTGTACTCTGTGTGTGACCTGTGTGTATGTGTACTGTATGTACTTTGTGTGTGACGTGTGTGTATGTGTGCTGTATGTGTGTGTACTGTTTGTACTGTGTGCATGTGTAGTGTGTGTGTGTGTATATACTGTATATGTTTGTACTCTGTGTGTGACCTGTGTGTGTGTGTGTATGTGTACTATATGTGTGACCTGTGTCTATGTGTACTGTATGTACTTTGGGTGTGACCTGTGTGTGTACTGTTTGTACTGTGTGTGTATTGTGTGTGTGTATTGTGTGTGTGTGTGTCATAGCTCCCAACTGTCCCTCTTTGGGAGCCCTGTCCCTCTGTCCCTCTTTCCTCCCCATTTGTCCCTCTTTCAGGACTTTGTCCCTCTTTCTATGTAAATATATATATTTCTCTACTAAAAAAAATGTGTTTCACTCGAAACTTTATTCCCATCCTTTAAATTGATATATTACTAATTTTAAAATGTTACTATGAAGGAAAATGAACCAGAATAGAAAGGACCAGTGTGGTTTGAATTATAAAACAACATATTTTTCTTATGAAATCTTTATGGCATGTGTGACTAGGGGTGTGACAAGGGCGTGATCAGGGGTGTGGCAGGGGCATGGCTTAAGTGTCCCTCTTTCTCATCTCAGAAAGTTGGGAGGTATGATGTGTGTATACTGTATATGTTTGTTCATGTTTGTGTGTGACCTGTGTGTGTGTGTACTGTGTGTGTGTACCCTGTATGTGACCTGTGTGTATGTGCACTGTATGTACTTTGATTGTGACCTGTGTGTGTGTACTGTGTGGGTACTGTGTGTGTACTGTGTGTGTGTGTGTGTGTGTGTGTGTGTGTGTGTGTGTGTGTGTGTGTGTGTGTGTGTGTGTGTGTGTACTGTATGTGTGTGTACTGAATGCGGCACGCTGGGGGGGGGGGGGGGGGGCGCACTTTGGAGTCTCTGCCTCTGGTGCTGAGGAACCTTGTCCCAGCCCTGCAGGGAGGTGAGTGATTGTTAAAATGCTGAGGATCTCCCTGGAAGCATGATTTTTTCCAGGTTTTAGGGTCTGAAAGGGTGCAAAAAAAAATCCGGAAAGAATCATAACACCAAGGGGGTTAAGTGTCCCTCTTTCTTATCTCAAAAAGTTGGGAGGTATGCATACGTGTGCATTTTGCTTCGACAATCTCGTGCCCCCATGTCCCAGCACCCCCCTTACCACCATCACCGAAATCTAACTTCACCAAAAGGGAAGCTAATATACACAGTACTTGAAAATTAGTGCCCATTGGGCATTTGCATGTCCATGACTGAGGGTAGGAACACACTAGGCAGAAACGCAAGCGTTGCGGGAAACACTAGCGTTAACGCACATAATACAAGTCAATTTGATGCATGAAGAAAAAAACAGGGCTGTGGAGTTGGTCCAAAAATCCACCGACTCCGACTCCTCAGTTTAGGATTCCACCGACTCCGACTCCTCGACTCCAACTCCTCTAATTTGCATATTACAATTTTGTTGATTAACAGTATGTAACATGAAATTCATCTCTTACTGCCAACGCTTAGGAATTTTACAAGGCAACTGAAGTGAGAAGGAAATGTACACTACTATATTTATTTCCTTTAGACTAAAACTAGTCCTGGGTAAGAGTACTTGTAAAAGGTATAGACCGGAACAAAGAACATCTATCAGGCCCTAGGCAATGTAAGTGTGGGTACATGTAAGAATGATGTGCAGGTACTCTGCAGGGGAAGGAGGAGATTCTTCGTCTATTACACATTCTTCATGCACAATCTGAACAAGGTTTATGGGTGATAGACAACACCTCTGTGTTCAATGTGCAAAACATTCTCAGTGGATTCCCTGAAGCTCTGTGGAGAGTGCATATGTAGAGTATAGTACTACTGTGTAACAAAGTAAACCTGAGACAGATGAAATTAAAGTTTTATACATACCTGGAGCTTCCTCCAGCCCCCTTCAAGCTAATCAGTCCCTCGCTGTCCTCCACCACCCGGATCTTCTGCTATGAGTCCAGGTACTTGAACCAGTCTGGCGTAGTGCGCATGCACACACTCCACCGCCGGGAGCGTACTACACCTGCGCAGCACTATTGTGCAGGTGCAGAACGCTCCTGGCTGTGGAAGCGGCATGCGGCCGGACTGCGCTGACTGGCTGAATTACCTGGACTCATAGCAGAAGATCTAGGTGGCGGAGGAAGACAGCGAGGGACTGATTGGCCTGTAGGGGGCTGGAAGAAGCCCCAGGTATGTATAACACTTTTCCTTTCATCCGTCTCAGGTACCCTTTAATTCATAGTCACCAAACCAATTTTAACAACATATCAAATTATTTGATTTCATGAGCAAAGAGCAGCATAAATTTTCATTTGCATAAATAAATTTGCATAAATCAGAATCAACGCAGAATTATTTCCATCTCATTGATCATCTCTATTAGTGACACGGCTACACATCAGGCTTTATACTTACAGCATAGATGTTATTTAGTATATATAAGAGATTCCTGTGTACACATCATATATACAGTCACAATCAGATCTGTATATCTGACTTTAAAAATATGGCGACTGCTTTATTGAAGCAGCACAAGTAACTAATTTTGGTTTATTTCATTTTTGTGGACTAAGCACAGCTATTACTGTAGGTATAAATTATTTATGATGACCATTATCTGAGAAATAGAACATTTTATCATATTTTCTATTTTAATTACAGTTACAAATTCATTAGGAGTCGGTGCATTTTTTCCCGACTCCGACTCCAGGCACCCAAAATTGCCCCGACTCCACGACTCTGACTTCACAGCCCTGAAAAAAACGCCTATGTATGTGTTCTGCAAAGTGCGTTTTGAAAAACGCTGACCTTGCTGCATATTTTTCCAAAACACATCTAAAACGCACATAACGAATGTCTATGGTGACGCAGAGGTATTGCATTTTAGTGTGATTTTAATGCTTTTTTTTAATGCTTTTAAAAAAAAAGCAAGTCTGATGATGTATTTACGCTTCCTGTTGACTACCTAGTGATTAGCGTAAAACGTATATCAAAAACACATACAAAACGCTTTTAAAAACGCAAATATGTTTTTATGTGCAAAACGCAAATGCAGTAAAACTCAAAACGCAAGAAAAACGCATGTGTGAAACGCAAAAGGCAAATGCACTCAAAATTGAAAACTCACAAACGCATATGCAACAAAACGCAACCTTTCACGCAACGCCTAGTGTGTTCCCACCCTAAGGCCTGGTTCACACTGCAAGAGCTTTTTAAGCGCTTGTGATTTGAAAAGCTCTTGCTAATGCAATGCTATGGGTGTGGGTGATTTTTATACAATCCCATTGGCCAAGTGAGAACAAACGCAAGTTAGGTCTGGAACCCGCTAGGAATCGCTGCAGCACTTTAAAATTGCCACAGCGCTGCATGCAGCGATTCCTCGGGCGTTTGTGATCGCAATTTCACAGCACTTGGAATCGCTGTACAGTAAACTGTACAGCGCTTCCGATTTGCAATTCATTTTTTTTTTTAAATAAAACTTTATTATACTTACGCCGTACGTGTGATAAAAGTTAACACGCAAGCGCTAAAACTTTGCACGTGCAACATGTGCGCGAAATGGCTTGCACGCATGTTTGCACGTGCAAAGCTTTTAGGCGTGATAACTCGGTAATCACCCTTTTGTGAATCAAGCCACAAGTGCTATGGACACGGTAACTTTTTTGCTGTTGAGGGTGGGAATATCGGTATATTTTGTACAAGAGACTTCCAGACTTCCAGATCGGCACACTGCGACCTTCCCAGCAATGTTGCCTGTGCCCCACCACCTGACAGTCTGAGCAGCAGGGCGATGATAAGCAAAGCAGAAGCAGCAGCCTTGTCCAGCCTGCTACAAAAAAAGCAAAAATACTCCTTTTTTTTTTGTACATTGAGCTTCTCTATTCCTAGCACACTGTTTTCAGCCAACACAATACATATAACATAGTAGTGCGCTTCCTTTCTATTGTATTCTTGTTCAGTCTGTTGTTGTTTGCTTCAGCTGTGCTGCTTCTTGTAGCATAACTCATCATTTTTAAAGATAACTTAAAGTTGCCTGGCAACCCTGCTGATCTATTTGGCTGCAGTACTGTCTGAATCACACACCTGAAACAAGCATGCAGCTAATCCAGTCAGAAACATCTGATCTGCTCCATGCTTGTTCAAGGTGTAAGGCTAAAAGTGATAGAGGCAGAGAATCAGAAGGATAGCCAGGCAACTGGTATTGCTTAAAAGGAAAAAAAGATGGCATCCACCATATGCCTCTCACTTCAGGTTCCCTTTCACTACGTCACCATTGAGGGGTTTTCCCCTTGTGGATCAGAGCAATTTTCACCTTTCAGTGCTCCTCCCTTTCATTTTCCAATAACTTAATTATTACTTATCACAATGAAATGATCTATGTCTTGTTTTTTTTCGCCACGAATTAGGCTTTGTTTGGGTGGTACGTTTTACTAAGAATTATTTTATTCTAAAAGCATCTTAATGAGAATAATAAGAAAAAAATTGAAAAAAAATCATTATTTCTCAGTTTTTGCCCACTATAGTTTTAAAAAAATACATGCTGTCGTGATTAAAACTAACGTATTTTATTTGCCCATTCGTCCCGGTTGTTACACCATTTAAATTTTGTCCCTATCACAATGTATGACGCCAATATTTTATTTGGAAATAAACGTGCATTTTTTTCGGTTTTGCATCCATCACTATTTACAAGCCCATGTTTTCAAAAATAACAGTAATATACTTTCTTGACATACATGTTAAAAAAGTTCAGTCCTTAAGGTAACTATTTTATGTATTTTAGTGTTTATGGGAGAGTGTGAGAGGTTAGGAGGTAATTTTAAATTATGTGTAGGTCTCTTTATTGAAATAAATGTGTGTAGTTGTAATTTTACTATTTGGCCACAAGATGTCCTCACTCATTTTCTTCCTGCTGTGTACTAATAGTACATGAACAGGAAATTGGGAAATTAAGTTTGTAACAATGATGCAGGCATCTCATTGACACGGGGACTTAGATCAATAAATGGGAACTGCGTTCCCATATATTGATCTCTGCTCTAACGATCGGCGGCAAGAACATGCAAGAGCAGTCATGGGAGCGAACGGCGGCGGGAGGCATATATCTACACTCCTGGGATGGGAATAGTCTTCCCGTGGGGCGTAGATATACTGCCGCAATCGTGGCAAGTGGTTAAACAGGATTTTAAGCACCACATATTTTAAAGAGGAACTGCAGTCAAAATAACTTAATGAATAAAACTGCTTTTTTTTCTACACTCTTCGTGAGTGTTTGCCCATTGTAATATCTTTCTCTGATTTATTTTCTGAAATCTATCACAGGTGGCTGCATCTTTAGACTTGGCAGGTGATCTTTACGTAATGTTTGTTTATTGAGAGTTCTAAAGCTTAATAGAAAAGATCTCTGAATGCTTTGGGGAGGGGGAGAATTCCGTATCATATAATTTCCAGCCTGGGCAAAGCCTCAGTGGGAGGGCAGGCCTGCATACCTGATATACAGCAAAATATACATAAAAGGAAGGGTTTCTGATGCTGAAACCAGGATAGTTAACAAAAAAATTGATCATTTACTGCATTCTGCTGTATGTCGTTATAGTACCTGTTTAAAATGTATTTGGATTTATGTGTGGACTTTGGCATTAAAGGGACCCTTAAGTCAAAAAAAAAAAATGAGTTTTACTCACCTGGGGCTTCCAATAGCCCGCTGCAGCTGTCCGGTGCCCTCGCCGTCTCCCTCCGATCCTCCTGGCCCCGCCGGCAGCAACTTCCTGTTTCGGTGACAGGAGCTGACAGGCTGGGGATGCGAGTGATTCTTTGCGTTCCTGGCCACAATAGCGCCATCTATGCTGCTATAGCATATATCATATACCATATAGCAGCATAGAGGGTGCTAATGTGTCTGGAAACGCAAAGAATCACTCGCATCCCCAGCCTGTCAGCTCCTGTCACCGAAACAGGAAGTGGCTGCCGGTGGGGCCCAGAGGATCGGAGGGAGACGGCGAGGGCACCAGAGAGCTGCAGGGGGCTATTGGAAGCCCTAGGTGAGTAAAACTCATTTTTTTTGTTTGACTTAAGTGTCCCTTTAAGACAACACAGTGTAATATTCCATAAACTATAAATAGAAGCACCAGGCAAGGGCATTGGCCTTTGTACTGCAGGTCATACAGTCCTCTCTGACATTCCTGTATGACAATAATCCCTTTCTCTTCTATCTCTGAGCTGCTACCCGTGTGTACAGGTTAGTGACAGGTCTTCTTGCTCTTTGTTGTATTTCATGGTGGCCAAAGCCAGTCTCAGGTTTTGGAATGTTACAAATGAGGCTATGCTTATTAATAATAATAATAATATTCTTTATTGTTAGTCTTTTACGGTGTGTGGTTAGCCATCCCCTCTGCCCTCATGGCAAATGTCCGTTCCCTCCCCAAAAAACTGGATGAACCGTTTCTCCTCTGCGACCGGAGGGAGCTCGGTAGCAACACCTCTGTGCTCGGCCCTCTGCTTCACGTGACCTGGGCATGGCCCAATGAGGCAACCCCACCCTTCACCCAAACAAGACGCTGTGACGCTCCATTGGCGTAAAAGGCCACAGCTTTATTAACATTTTATTTTTCCAAAACACAGTGATACATAGTACATTCATATTTTGGATAATCATAAGCACGCGCTCTACAGGTCCTTTGACAATGCCTCCGCTTTACACAACCGCCGTACCAGCCACTAGCCGTCCTGTTTCTTAAACAAGCACAGTGGGTACATATTTAAAGATGAGTCGGGATATCCACCCTTGATCTTATTGGAACAATAAGGAACGGCATTGGCAAGGACCCGCATTCTAGCTGTGAAGAATTGTGGAGAGATGACACAAGTATGTGTTGGCAAATGTTGTGTGCCCCAACACCCATCTGTTCCTTGCCACAACTCAACAAACAGTAAGGGGAGGGTGGGTTATACTACTTTGCTTGTGTCCTGAAAAAGGCTGTTTCCTGCCTCCACCTGCTTATCTTGCATCCTGGCCGCCCAGGGCACTCCACCTTTTATCGACACCTTGTGAACCTATGGATTCCAGGCTTGATCCCCTCTGGGCCAGCCCAAGGTCAGGCCCCCTTTCGCCTACGTAACGCCCTGCTCTGGGGATCCTGAAACATGGGTAACAAAGACATCCTGGAGAATGCCCTTCATCTCCCAGGCTTCAGCCTCATCCAAGCAAACCGTGATCCTGCTCTCTCTGGGTAAAAAGAGGTGGCAGCATCTGCTTCTACATCAACTCCTTATGGTGCCCTACCTCGTCAGTACTGGACAGGAAGTGCTTCCCGAGTCCCCGTACCTCGAACTATTACTATTAGCAGTGGTCAAGGGGCTTGAACACACTTGACCACTGCTACACGGCACTGAAGGATGCATATAAAACTGTCCCATTGGCAGCACTTGGACCACTGTCTTATCCACAGGGTCAGCCTAAGTTTCACAGTGCCCTGAGCGAAACCTCATTTTTGTGCCCCCCTTTCATCCTCTTCGCACGCACGCACGCACGCACGCACGCACACACACACACACACACACACACACACACACTTCACCTTTTCTCCTGAGATATCTCCTAGGACAGTAGTTCCCAACCTTTTTGACGTCGTGACACATCACACCAAATGCTCAGATCTCCGTGGCGCATCACATATGTATAATAGAAAAATACTATTAATAACCATGAATGGATGGAAAGAGTGCATTGTCCTGAATATACTTAAAAATGAAGGCTAGAACCTTTCAGGAATATTAATGAAAACAATCTGTGAGACAGTTAGCTGCCCCCCCCCCCCCCCCCATTTAGAATGATAGCACAGCACAGACAATTTGCACAAAAAGATTGCCAAAAAACCTTTGCTCGAACGACGCATGAGCCTTATAGAAAAGCCTTAAGGCTGCCACCAACTACAAGTTCACCCAACATGCATCTCCCTGCTCTAAACTAGCTGAAGAACTCAGCAACTTCTACCTGGGGGCAACTGTTACTGCCCATTCTCCCTTTAGTCCTCGAGAACAACGCCTCAAATCTAAACTCACCCTCTCTGGAGGTGTGCGAGGCTGATGTTCTGCAACTCCTGTCTATGCGTAACACCAGGAAAGCCTCTGGCCACAACGACGTGGCTCCAGTCTGTCTTAAAACATGCCCGTGGCAACTTTCTCCCATCCTCCCTTCACCAAGTCACTGGAGGAATGCAAAGTCCCTGCATGTTTCAAGAGGTCCACCATCATACCTGTCCATAAGAAACAGGGTGTCAGGCTTGCCTGACACCTGCTATATGTCAGACTGTATGTACATATGACTGACACTTTAACCCAGTTCTAACACCTGCTGAAAACTCCTGCCTAGTGATAACTAAACCCCTGCTGGTAGATGTCACATACAATCTGAGCAGATAGCAATATAACAGGCTAGGAATTGACGCAATATAATAACAATCACCTGAGATGAGAATTCAGAAGTAACGCAATCCAGTCAAAGTATCGATTTCCAGTATGTGTGGTCAGACAGGCCGGGGTCAGGGCAGGCGGCGTTCATGCGGTTCCTTTAACAATCCGGTTCAGCAGCGTGTAATTAGTTAGAAGCGAAGACGAGCCGGGTCGAGAAGCCAGAGGACAGAGTAATCAGGAACAAGCCGGGTCAAAACAGGAAGGAATCAATCTGCAAGGAACTGGTGCAGAGACTGCACAGCACTTGGCGTGAGCGTCGCTTCAGCTACAAGCCCAATAGTGGCTATCGCGAGCGAAGACTGAGGGCGCTCACAATACACATATACTAGCAACATCCAATCAGCAAAGTGGAATTCAAAACTGTCCAATCCTAGTTGCGGTGTGTCAGCATTCAGCTGAAACGCCGGTACGCATGTGGTTGGTTATTGCTTACCACGGCGGAGCGCGTACTGAGGACGTGTCCGCCGACCAGCCAGTAGGGAAGGGGCACTGTGCGCTCCACTGACATCAGAGTGCCGCCGCCTGTCAGGCGCTTGCGGCTCACGTACATTCCTATTGCTCCTACGAGATCTTACACAGGGAGTCTCCAACCTTCACAAATTTAGGCCCGTGGCCCTGACATCTGTGATCATGAAAACCCTGGAGAGAGTGGCCGTATCCATCCTTAAGTTCTCCAACTTTCCCTTGCTGGACACCTTCCAGTTCTCTTACAAGGCAAGCAGGTCCACCGATGATGCCATTAATATCTGCCTGGAGTACATCAATTACCACCTAGACAGACCAGATGCATATGCCAGAATACTACTCCTGGACTTAAGCTCGTCCTTTAATACCATCTGCCCACAAATTCTCCTGGAAGATCTTGCTGTACTTGGGGTCCAGCCCACCCTACACCTATGGATCATGGACTTTCTTGCTAACAAGTCCCAAGTCATAAAGATGAGAGATATCTACTCACAAGAAATGGCCTCCAACACAGGTGTCCCCAAGGATTTATCCTGTGTCCGCTGCTTTTCTCCCTTCATACGTAGAACTGCAGATCCACGGAAAACTCGGTTAAGGACATTAAATTTGCTGATGACACCACCGTTGTCAGCAGGGCTGTGGAGTCGGTCCAAAAATCCACCGACTCCGACTCCTCAGTTTAGGATTCCACCGACTCCGACTCCACGACTCTGACTCCTCTAATTTGCATATTACAATTTTGTTGATTAAAAGTATGTAACATGAAATTTGTCTCTTAACTGCCAACGCTTAGGAATTTTACAAGACAACTGAAGTGAGAAGGATATGTAGACTACTATATTTATTCCCTTTAGACTAAAACTAGTCCTTGGTAAGAGTACTTGTAAAAGGTACACACCGGAACAAAGAACATCTATCAGGCCCTAGGCAATGTAAGTGTGGGTACATGTAAGAATGATGTGCAGGTACTCTGCAGGGAAATGAGGAAATTCTGGGTGACAGACAACACCTCTGTGTTCAATGTGCACAGCATTCTCAGTGGATTCCCTGCAGCTCTGTGGGGAGTGCATATGCAGAGTATAGTACTACTGTGTAACAAAGTAAACCTGAGACAGATGAAATTAAAGTTTTATACATACCTGGGGCTTCCTCCAGCCGCCTTCAGGATAATCAGTCCCTCGTTGTCCTCCTCCACCACCTGGATCTTCTGCTATGAGTCCAGGTACTTGAGCCAGTCGGGCGTAGTGCGCATGCACACACTCCGCCGCCAGGAGCATACTACACCTGTGCAGCACTATTGCGCAGGTACAGAATGTTACTGGCTGTGGGAGCGGCATGCAGCCGGACAGCGCTGACTGGCTGAATTACCAGTACTCATATCAGAAGATCCGGGTGGTGGAGGACAGCGAGGGACTGATTAGCCTGAAGGGGGCTGGAGGAAGCCCCAGGTATTTATAAAACTTTACTTTTCATCCGTCTCAGGTACCCTTTAATTTGTAGTCACCAAACCAAATTTTAACAACATATCAAATTATTTGATTTCATCAGCAAAGGGAGTGCATACATTTGCATAAATCAGCATCAGTGCAGAATTATTTCCATCTCATTGACCATCTCTATTAGTGACACAGCTACACATCAGGCTTTATTCTTACAGCATAGATGTTATTTAGTATATATAAGAGATTCCTGTGTACACATCATATATACAGTCACAATCAGATATGTATATCTGACCTTAAAAATACAGGGACTGCTTTATTGAAGCAGCACAAGTAACTAATTTTGATTGGTTTATTTCATTTTTGTGGACTAAGCACAGCTTTTACTGTATATATACTGTGTATATATACATTATTTTTAATGACTATTATCTGAGAAATAGAACATTTTATCATATTTTCTATTTTAATTACAGTTACAAATTAATTAGGAGTCGGAGTCGGTGCATTTTTTCCCGACTCCGACTCCGACTCCAGGCACCCAAAATTGCCCGACTCCACGACTCCGACTCCACGACTCCGACTCCACAGCCCTGGTTGTCAGCCTTGTCACCAAGGAGAACATCCATGTGTACTGTCAGCAGGTGGAGCGAATATGCCACTGGTACAAAGAGAACAGGCTAGTGCTCAACACTGCCAAAACCGTTGAGCTGATCATCGACTTCCGGAAGTCTGCCCCCACCCCACCTCCAATCTATATTGACAACACTCAGGTAGCTAGAGTGTCCTGTGCCCAACTCCTGGGCACTACCATCACCAGCGTTCTTAGCTGGAAGCCCAACATCACTGCCACCCAGCGGAAAGCCCACAAGAGACTTTTCTTTCTCCGTCAACTGAGGAACCATCTGGTATGCTGGCGCCACCACTTGTGACAGGCACAAACTACAGAGGGTCATCAGGTCAGCGGAGAGGATCATTGGAAGTCCCCTCCCTTCACTTGCCCGACTGTACATCAGACAGCGTTCTAGAGTGCTGAGGATTGCCATCGACCCCTCTCACCCAGGTCACTGCTTCTTCAGCTCCCATCGGGCCAGAGGCTCTAGGCCATCTCCACCAGGACCTTCACATACTTCCACCCCTCTCAGCGTACCCACCCCTGCTCCAAGCTGCAGCCATTCAGTCAGTCAACCTTCCCACAAGACTAACTGATGAGACATTTGGTGTCACATTTTGGGAACTGATTTGTATGATGAATATCTTTTTGGTTTTGTCAAGTGCATGTTGTGCGCCTATCTTTCTAACTCTATCCTCAACTTGAACTTTGTAATGATGCCAAACCCAATTCAGGGCAGGACCCAGTTCGGGCTGGTGAACTAAATGATTCTGATTAAGTTGTTATTTTGTAATGAACCAGAGGACACAGGAGGATGTCTCTACAGGATCCAGAGTCTTCTCTCTTCTTAGGTAGGTATCAGATTTTTGACTTAAGATGTGCCGTAGGTTCCCTTTAATTTTTAAGACTTTAAAGTGGATCTGAAAAAAACTATTTTACAGAGTTGGCCCTGGATCCCTTTAATCAGGTTGCAGCCTAGAAACAAACTGCTACAAATACACCCCACATGACCTTGAGGGTCCCAGTACAGTATCCGGTGAGACGTTTACTGGGGGGGAGGGGGAAAGGGGCACAGTGTTATGCAAATCCCCCAGGTGGTGGACTCAGGGACGGATCTATGGGGGGGCAGGCGGGTCTCTTGCCCCAGGTGCAGTTTGTTGAATTCTTAAAAAGGCGGCAAAATTTGGATGGGGAATTGCAATTTAGGTGCCAAAACCTGACCTTTAGGCGCCAAAACCTGACCTTTAGGCGTCAAAAACCTGACCTTGCCCCAGGCGCAACTTGGTCTAGATCTGTCCCTGGGTGGACTGCTATTCCCTCCTGATTTAACAGTTCATATTCTTTGAGGAGTCATTATCCAATACTGAGCGCTACTCTTTGAACTCTCTCATTTTATTGCATCCAAAACAGTGATGAGGACAGAGAGCGCTCCACGGCCTGATGAAATTTTTCTCTTATCCCTGCAAACTGCGCACTCTTGCAGGGAGGACTTGTTTTCATCATTTATATCGTACTGGTGTATGTATTTTAGGTCCTATTGATGTGTGAGAGCTCTTTATCATTTTCCTTCTATTCTATACTGCTACAAATGCCAGTGCCCACTGCCCACTAATCCTGTAACCAATATCACATGACCAGAGACAATCAGACACAGGCTCCTGTGGCTTTGAACCCACATTTATTATTGTAATTAAACAATTCTTCAGTTACAACTGTGTAAAGATATTTTATTTTTCTAGCTTCCTACAAGGTGGCGCTGGTTGTTCACAAGTAGTATTTTTTTCCCCTCATGTCGGATTTGCAACTCCACTGGTATTATTATTATTATTATTGTACAAAATAAGAAACAAACATGGGGTACAAATGAATACAGACAATGTTATACACCCAGGGCCAGATTTACCATAAGGCACTGTAGGCACGTGCCCAAAGGCGCAGGTTGGCACAACTATGGCGCAAAACTCAGTCTCAAAAGACAAATGTTCTCTAATCCTTCACCAAAAAAATGTGGAGCATAAATGAGGTTACTCACCCAGCTCTCTGCATGTCACTGACAAGATCTGCCTTCAGTCGGGGGCACCTCTAGCTACTTAATACTTGGGACCACCTCTAGCCAGAGCCGGGCCAAGGCAGAGGCTGGCGAGGCGCCAGCCTCTGAGCGCAGTGCCTTGAGGGCGCATTCCTCTCCACTCTCCCTGTTCCTGTCTCTGAAGTATTGCCGGTGGCAATTGGCACCTGATTCCCGGAGCGGCGGTGCCCACTCTCCCTCCCTATGTAGCTACTAGCTGGTGTTTGGGTGCTTTTGAGGGAGGGACGGCTGTCTCGGGTTGTCGCACAGCTGATTGGCCCACAGCTTCTGTCCACCCCCAACTTCCGGCTCGCCTCCCCTCATGGAAGTGAAGTCTCTGCTGCTGCCTAGCAAATTCAAGGAGAAAGCTGCCGGCTGGAGGTAAGGCACGCTAGTTTTGAAAAGATGTGTGTTCAGTGTGGTGATATATTGGAGTGCTGATGATGTTAGGAATAAAGGAACATATTCTTTCATTTTTCTGCCTGTGTTCCGTGTAGGTCTGCCAGAAGGGAGCTGTTACCTTAAGTTGCTTGGGGCAAGGAAATGGGTGATTGTCTTGGCCATATGAGGTGCTTTGAGTCTGTATGCAGTTCCTCTGAGAGTGCTAATGGGATTATCTGCCTAGTTTTTTGAACTCAGGAGACGGCCCATTGTCTCAATACACAAAAGCAAGAGGACCAGAGTCTGGAGACTAACACAGGAACGTTTGAAATGTACATGACAGGCTATTAGAAATGGGTGAAGTCCTGTTGATACCATTTTTTACCTGTGGAAATTAAATCATTAGTGGAGGTGCAAAACTATACCCTGTAAATTACATCTAATAAAACGGAGACAGGAAAAAGCCTTAATCAAGTTTTCACCTGGAGTTGAAAGACTCACTTCACAATCTTTGATGTATAGACTTTTACCTGGAAATGGAATATGTCTGAGATTTAATTAAAACCTAGTTCCTCCCCTCCCCAAGGAAGTTGCAGCCTCCAGGCGTAGCTCAGAGTATAAAAAGCAGAGGCAGATGCCTAGTGACTATCTGCTCTTGGAGTTAGCGCATAGCTAGAGTTGATCTCGACTTCTGGTCGAACAAGCGGCATGCTCCTGCCGACAACGTTGAGACCTTCAAGTTGGTAACGTTTTTTTTTAATCCCCATTTTTATTTTATGCAAATATCCGTGTGTGTTATCTTTGTAACTTTTATCTTGTAACTATTTTTACTTTGTTTTTTGTAATCTTTTGTATATATTAAGTTCTGCACTGCTCTATGTTTTTCTGGAATATTAAATTATTATTTAATAAGCTTGACTTCTGCTGTACTAAACTAACACTCATAGCCTAAAGTAGACTGCAGTGTAGCTGTGTATAAGTTTCATGCCTAATTGTACGCTTGGGCAACCTTACCGTATGAAATTGTAATTGCATTGTGTGTGGGGGCGTTTGTCATACGTTGGCCTAAGCGCGCAGCTGACCCAACGTATGAACAACGCCAGTGCGAGTAGCGACAGCAGAGTGGCTAACAGTATCGTTCGGAACGACTGTTAGTGGGTCTTTGCTTCACGACAGTGTAAGATTGCAACTGTGTGTGTGTGTGGGTGCGTGGCGTTCCCGTATTTGGCCTAAGCGCAAAGCTGACCCGAATACGAAAACGCGGAGTGCGCGCTGAGGACTCAACAGCAGAGTGGAAGTGTCTAGCGAACAGCTAGTGGTGGCAGTGAGAGGTGTTCTGAGGGGTCCCAGCTAGTGTTGGGCGAACAGTGTTCGCCACTGTTCGGGTTCTGCAGAACATCACCCTGTTCGGGTGATGTTCGAGTTCGGCCGAACACCTGACGGTGCTCGGCCAAACCGTTCGGCCACATGGCCGAACTAAGAGCGCATGGCCGAACGTTCCCCGAACGTTCGGCTAGCGCTGTGATTGGCCGAACGGGTCACGTGGTTCGGGCCCGAACGCGCTCTGATTGGCCGAACGGTCACGTGGTTCGGGTAAATAAATACCCGAACCACGTCATATCTCCGCCATTTCTCTGTGGGTTTAGCTTTGGGTAGGCAGGCAGGGTAGTTCGCTCTCCAGCCACGCTAGCCAGGGTCCCCCCCAGTCATTGTGTGTCGCTGCTGGGAACAGTAGTACACCGCTCGCTCAGCCACACTATATATAGCATTGTTTACTGCCACTGTGTACCTCGCTCAGCCACGCTATATATAGCATTGTGTTTTCTGACACTCTGTGTACACGGCTTAGCCTGACTAATATAGCATTGTGTGTACTGCCACTGTGCACCTCGCTCAGCCACGCTATATATAGCATTGTGTTTTCTGACACTCTGTGTACACGGCTTAGCCTGACTAATATAGCATTGTGTGTACTGCCACTGTGCACCTCGCTCAGCCACGCTATATATAGCATTGTATTTTCTGACACTCTGTGTACACGGCTTAGCCTGACTAATATAGCATTGTGTGTACTGCCACTGTGCCCCTCGCTCAGCCACGCTATATATAGCATTGTGTTTACTGCCACTCTGTGTACACGGCTTAGCCTGACTAATATAGCATTGTGTGTACTGCCACTGTGCACCTCGCTCAGCCACGCTATATATAGCATTGTGTTTTCTGACACTCTGTGTACACGGCTTAGCCTGGCTATATAGCATTGTGTGTACTGCCACTGTGCACCTCGCTCAGCCACGCTATATATAGCATTGTGTTTACTGCCACTCTGTGTACACCGCTCAGCCAGACTATATACCGTTGTTTACTGACACTCTGTGTACACCGCTCAGCCAGACTATATACCATTGTTTACTGACACTCTGTGTACACCGCTCAGCCTGACTATATAGCATTGTGTGTACTGCCACTGTGCACCTCGCTCAGCCACGCTATATACAGCATTGTGTTTTCTGACACTCTGTGTACACGGCTTAGCCTGACTAGATAGCATTGTGTGTACTGCCACTGTGCACCTCGCTCAGCCACGCTATATATAGCATTGTGTTTTCTGACACTCTGTGTACACGGCTTAGCCTGGCTATATAGCATTGTGTGTACTGCCACTGTGCACCTCGCTCAGCCACGCTATATATAGCATTGTGTTTACTGCCACTCTGTGTACACCGCTCAGCCAGACTATATACCATTGTTTACTGACACTCTGTGTACACCGCTCAGCCAGACTATATACCATTGTTTACTGACACTCTGTGTACACCGCTCAGCCTGACTATATAGCATTGTGTGTACTGCCACTGTGCACCTCGCTCAGCCACGCTATATATAGCATTGTGTTTTCTGACACTCTGTGTACACGGCCTAGCCTGACTATATAGCATTGTGTGTACTGCCACTGTGCACCTCGCTCAGCCACGCTATATATAGCATTGTTTACTGCCACTGTGTACCTCGCTCAGCCACGCTATATATAGCATTGTGTTTTCTGACACTCTGTGTACACGGCTTAGCCTGACTAATATAGCATTGTGTGTACTGCCACTGTGCACCTCGCTCAGCCACGCTATATATAGCATTGTGTTTTCTGACACTCTGTGTACACGGCTTAGCCTGACTAATATAGCATTGTGTGTACTGCCACTGTGCACCTCGCTCAGCCACGCTATATATAGCATTGTATTTTCTGACACTCTGTGTACACGGCTTAGCCTGACTAATATAGCATTGTGTGTACTGCCACTGTGCACCTCGCTCAGCCACGCTATATATAGCATTGTGTTTACTGCCACTCTGTGTACACGGCTTAGCCTGACTAATATAGCATTGTGTGTACTGCCACTGTGCACCTCGCTCAGCCACGCTATATATAGCATTGTGTTTTCTGACACTCTGTGTACACGGCTTAGCCTGGCTATATAGCATTGTGTGTACTGCCACTGTGCACCTCGCTCAGCCACGCTATATATAGCATTGTGTTTACTGCCACTCTGTGTACACCGCTCAGCCAGACTATATACCGTTGTTTACTGACACTCTGTGTACACCGCTCAGCCAGACTATATACCATTGTTTACTGACACTCTGTGTACACCGCTCAGCCTGACTATATAGCATTGTGTGTACTGCCACTGTGCACCTCGCTCAGCCACGCTATATACAGCATTGTGTTTTCTGACACTCTGTGTACACGGCTTAGCCTGACTAGATAGCATTGTGTGTACTGCCACTGTGCACCTCGCTCAGCCACGCTATATATAGCATTGTGTTTTCTGACACTCTGTGTACACGGCTTAGCCTGGCTATATAGCATTGTGTGTACTGCCACTGTGCACCTCGCTCAGCCACGCTATATATAGCATTGTGTTTACTGCCACTCTGTGTACACCGCTCAGCCAGACTATATACCATTGTTTACTGACACTCTGTGTACACCGCTCAGCCAGACTATATACCATTGTTTACTGACACTCTGTGTACACCGCTCAGCCTGACTATATAGCATTGTGTGTACTGCCACTGTGCACCTCGCTCAGCCACGCTATATATAGCATTGTGTTTTCTGACACTCTGTGTACACGGCCTAGCCTGACTATATAGCATTGTGTGTACTGCCACTGTGCACCTCGCTCAGCCACGCTATATATAGCATTGTGTTTACTGCCACTCTGTGTACACCGCTCAGCCAGACTATATACCGTTGTTTACTGACACTCTGTGTACACCGCTTAGCCAGACTATATAGCATTGTGTGTACTGCCACTGTGTACCTTGCTCAGCCACGCTATATATAGCATTGTTTACTGACACTCTGTGTACACGGCTCAGCCAGACTATATAGCATTGTGTGTACTTCCACTCTGTGTACACCGCTCAGCCAGACTATATAGCATTGTGTGTACTGCCACTCTGTGTACACCGCTCAGCCAGACTATATAGCATTGTGTGTACTGCCACTCTGTGTACACCGCTCAGCCAGACTATATAGCATTGTGTGTACTGCCACTCTGTGTACACGGCTCAGCCAGACTATATAGCATTGTGTGTACTGCCACTCTGTGTACACGGCTCAGCCAGACTATATAGCATTGTGTTTACTTCCACTGTGTGTCTGCTGGGCCTGGGAACAGTAGTACACCGCTCACCCGCCACTGTATAGCATTGTGCTCTGTGTTGCTGCTGGGAATAGTGGTACACCGCTCACCCGCCACTGTATAGCATTGTGCTCTGTGTCGCTGCTGGGAATAGTGGTACTGTATAGCATTTCTGTACTGCCACTGTACTGCTGCCAGTCAGCGTGTACTGTAAGGATAAGTGAAATGAGGAAGAAATCCGGTGAAAGAGGAAGGGGCAAGGGAAGAGGTGTTTCCCCTGACGGTTCACGTACAGGCCACAGGGGAGCACCCAAGAAAACCCACTCAATACCGCCCATGTTGTCCAGGACAACAACCCTCACAAATCCAAAAGAACAGGACCAGATAATTACTTGGATGACCTCTCAAGCGTCCAGCAGTGGGTTAAGCAGCACCAGCACATCACGCACGAGGTCCGAGTCCTCAGCCAGTTACAAGGAGCCAGTGGGCACAAAGCTGACACAACTGGCAGCGACACCACGCACACAACTGCCAGATAACCAGTCCGATGAATTACCTCAGGACACAATGGGGTATTCGCAGGAGCTATTCCCAGCCCAACAAACTTCCACCTTTCAAAGGTCAATGGAGGAACAGCCAGAAATGTTGTGCCCGGATTCACAACCATTAACTGTGGGAAATGCACCGCGCACTGAAATATAAGGCGAGTCCGAGGAGGACTCGGAAACCCAAATCCCAGAGCAAGTTGGGCAGGAGGGGTTGCAATTGCAGGAGGTCGGCCGACAAGATCTGGAAGACGACGTTGGAGTGAGCTGCGCAGAGGTTGTTCTGGGGAGCTCTACTCCACGGCGGCGGCCCCCCACAATGACATATGACGAGTTTGAGGAGATGGAAGAGGAGGGTATGGACAATGTGGACATAGACCCAGATTTTGTTTGTGACCGAGAACATCGCCGTCGTAGCAGCAGCACAGATGAGTCTGTTGAAGAACCCATTGCTGCACGAGTTCGCCTTGTGCCACAAGGTAGGCGGCGCGCAATTTCAGGCACCACAAGCGTGGAAGTTCAAGTGAGAGGCAAAAGAGGAGCAAACAGAAATCGCCAGCAAGGCAGGTGCTCCAAAGTCTGGGCTTTCTTTGAAGACTGCACTGAGGATGTTACCATGGCGATTTGCAAGGTGTGCAAGACCCGCCTGAGCAGGGGGAAAAGTATTAACAACCTCTCCACCACCAGCATGAGCCGCCACATGCTATCCAAACATCCCACTCTGTGGGCAAACTCGGCAGGACAGGGTACCAGCAACACTGCCTCCCTTGGGTTCACCAGACTCACCACCAGACCCGCCTCAGCAGCAGCAGTAGCCCAGCCATTGCGTGGTTCACAACATTCACCAACATCAGACGACGCTGACACTGTCACTTTCCGGAGTAGTGCTCTTGAGGTCTCCCAGTGTTCATCAAACACAACAACCAACAGCCCTTCCGTGTGCAGCGCTACGGTTCAGTTGTCTGTGTCGGAGATGTTTGAGCGCAAGAGGAAATTGCCAGCAAATGACCCCCGGGCCGTGGCAGTAACAGCCAGCATAGCCAAGCTTCTGGCCTGCGAAATGCTGCCATATCGAGTGGTGGAGACAAACAGCTTCAAGGGCATGATGTCAGTGGCCATCCCACGTTACGTGGTTCCCAGCCGCTACCACTTTGCGCGCTCTGCAGTGCCTGAGTTGCATGAGCACGTGGTCAGCAAAATAACCCGAAGCTTGAAGAATGCCGTTGCCTGCAAGGTTCACCTCACCACTGACACTTGGACGAGTGCGTTCGGACAGGGTCGATACATCTCCCTTACCGCGCACTGGGTGAACCTTGTGGAGCCTGGCAGCGATTCCTCACCTGCTACGGCGCGGGTGTTGCCCACGCCGCAAACAGCTGCACCGCCGTCCCTCCCACTGGATAACAGCAGCACCTACCTCTCTGACTCCTTCTCCTCCAACGCATCTCAAAGCTGTACCTCATCCGGAAACGCTAACCCAGCAGCAGTAGGATCGTGGAAGCAGTGCAGCACAGCTGTTGGCATGCGTCAGCAAGCGTTGCTGAAGCTGATCTGCCTTGGGGATAAGCAGCACACAGGGGAGGAAATTTGGAAGGGAATAAAGGAACAGACGGATTTGTGGCTGGCACCGCTGGACTTGAAACCGGGCATGGTTGTGTGTGATAATGGGAGTAATCTCATTCGCGCTTTAAGGTTGGCTAAGCTGACACACATCCCTTGCCTGGCGCACGTGATGAACCTAGTAGTTCAGCGGTTCCTGAGGACATACCCAGGCGTGGCCGATCTTCTGTTGAAGGTGCGTCGAGTGGCCAAACATTGTAGAAATTCCAGTACTGCTTCGGGGGCACTCGCCAAGATGCAGGAGCGCTTCAATCTCCCCCACCATCGCTTGCTGTGTGATGTCCCTACGCGCTGGAATTCTACGCTGCACATGCTAGCACGCTTTTGTGAGCAGAAGAGTGCAGTGGTCCAGTACATGACGGCGCAGTACCGAGGCGCATCCGGACAGCTGCCAAGCTTCTGTGGATCCGATTGGGCCAACATGTTGGACCTCTGCCAAGTCCTCCAAAATTTTGAGCAATCCACGTTGCTTGTGAGCAGTGACAACTCTTCAGTCAGCATTACCATACCACTGCTGTGTTTACTGAAGAGGTCAATGTTGAAAATCAAGGAAACAGCTGTCATGATGCAACTGGGGGAATCTGAAGGAGAAAACGATCAGCGTGATGGTACCAACATCAGGCCATCCGCCTCAGGGAACGCTGGCCCCAGCAGCTATGACGAAGAAGAGGAGGAGGAACAGCTGGAGTTGGAGCAGGAATTTCATGCCACCACTGACGAGGGCCAGAGCGGTGCACGTTGGACTTCCACAATTCAGCGCGAATGGTCAGCAGAAGCAGACCAGGAGGAAGGTGACGACTATGATGCATCACAACAACTATCACAACGCTCACAAGAGGATGATGAGGATTCTGGTAGGACTCTGGCACACATGGCTCAATTCATGCTAGACTGCATTGAACGCGACCCACGCATTTGTGCGCATTCTGGACAACACCAATTACTGGGTTTATACCCTTCTGGATCCACGGTACAAACACAATGTTCCAAAACTGCTTGAAGAAAGAGTCAGACAGGTCAAAATGGAAGAATACCAGCAGGCCCTTGTGGAGACTTTAGAGAGGAGATTGACATCCTCCCCCTCCTCTAGCCAGTTGTACGCCGACAGACTGACTTCCGCAAACCCAGGACGACCAGGAGGGCAGCAAACAACGCAAGCCGCAGCTAGTGCCCAAAAGGGAATGGTATCGGCAGTGTCCTTGGAGTGGGAAAATTTTCTGACACCCATGCAGCAGCAGCCCACTGAACAGCAAGCGTGCAGATCCACCTCCAACACCGATCGCCTGGAGAAGATGGTCAAGGACTACATGTCAGATGACGTAGCTGTGTCGAACAATCCATCTGCACCCTTCAACTATTGGGTATCGAAGCTAGACACCTGGCACGAACTGGCAATGTACGCAATAGAGGTGCTGGCTTGCCCGGCAGCCAGCGTTATGTCGGAACGCTGTTTCAGTGCTGCCGGAGGCATCGTCACAGATCGGCGTATCCGCCTCTCCACAGAAAATGCAGACCGTCTGACTCAAATTAAAATGAATCAATCCTGGATTGGAAATGACTACGCAACACTCCAGGACCCCAACCAAGTAACATGACCAATGAACATCTGGGATGGTGTAGCGTTTCCGGTCCCTGTTTATTGAACCTCTCATCTGTATTACATTTATGACTGCATGGCGGCAAAAAGCATTGCTGCTATATCCGCACGCTTTTTGTCCTCATGCAAGGCCTGGGTTGTTGTGTCTCAAAAAGCATGGCCTTCTCCTCCTGCGCCTGCTCCTGTTCCATCACGTGTGCTGCTGCTGCTGCTGGGTTAGCGTTGCCGGTCCCTGTTTATGGAACCTCTTATCTTTATTACATTTATGACTGCATGGCGGTACAAAGCATGCTATCCGCACGCTTCTTGTCCTCATGCAAGGCCTGGGTTGTTGTGTCTCACAAAGCGTGGCCTTCTCCTCCTGCGCCTCCTCCTGTTCCATCACGTCTGCTGCTGCTGGGTTAGCGTTGCCGCGTGGTCCCTGTTTATTGAACCACTTATCTTTATTACATTTATGACTGCATGGCGGTACCTCATGCAAGGCCTGGTTTGTTGTGTCTCACAAAGCGTGGCCTTCTCCTCCTGCGCCTCCTCCTGTTCCATCACGTCTGCTGCTGCTGGGTTAGCGTTGCCGCGTGGTCCCTGTTTATTGAACCACTTATCTTTATTACATTTATGACTGCATGGCGGTACCTCATGCAAGGCCTGGGTTGTTGTGTCTCACAAAGCGTGGCCTTCTCCTCCTGCGCCTCCTCCTGTTCCATCACGTCTGCTGCTGCTGGGTTAGCGTTGCCGCGTGGTCCCTGTTTATTGAACCACTTATCTTTATTACATTTATGACTGCATGGCGGTACCTCATGCAAGGCCTGGGTTGTTGTGTCTCACAAAGCGTGGCCTTCTCCTCCTGCGCCTCCTCCTGTTCCATCACGTCTGCTGCTGCTGGGTTAGCGTTGCCGCGTGGTCCCTGTTTATTGAACCACTTATCTTTATTACATTTATGACTGCATGGCGGTACCATATGCAAGGCCTGGGTTGTTGTGTTTTACAAAGCGTGGCCTTCTCCTCCTGCGCCTGCTCCTGTTCCATCACGTGTGCTGCTGCTGCTGCTGGGTTAGCGTTGCCGGTCTCTGTTTATGGAACCTCTTATCTTTATTACATTTATGACTGCATGGCAGTACAAAGCATGCTATCCGCACGCTTCTTGTCCTCATGCAAGGCCTGGGTTGTTGTGTCTCACAAAGCGTGGCCTTCTCCTCCTGCGCCTCCTCCTGTTCCATCACGTCTGCTGCTGCTGGCTTAGCGTTGCCGCGTGGTCCCTGTTTATTGAACCACTTATCTTTATTACATTTATGACTGCATGGCGGTACAAAGCATGCTATCCGCACGCTTCTTGTCCTCATGCAAGGCCTGGGTTGTTGTGTCTCACAAAGCGTGGCCTTCTCCTCCTGCGCCACCCTCCTCCTGTTCCATCACGTGTGCTGCTGCTGGGTTAGCGTTACCGGTCCCTTTTCCTGGAACCTCTTATATGTATTACATTTATGACTGCATGCCGACAAAAAGCATGTTACCTGTGCAAAGAAAACAGACATTTCCCGCATTTAAAAGACAGTTTTCCCTTTGAAACTTTAAAATCGATTTTCTCAAAAACTATAACCTCTTTTTGCTAATTTTTTTTTCCTCTTGTACCCACTCCCAAGGTGCACATACCCTGTAAATTTGGGGTATGTAGCATGTAAGGAGGCTTTACAAAGCACAAAAGTTCGGGTCCCCATTGACTTCCATTATGTTCGGAGTTCGGGTCGAACACCCGAACATCGCGGCCATGTTCGGCCTGTTCGGCCCGAACCCGAACATCTAGATGTTCGCCCAACACTAGTCCCAGCCTTGTTTTAGCTTGAATAAGGCTGTTCCCCGCTTAATCTGGTCAAACCTGCAGTCGGGAACCGTATACGCAGGCGTGCCGCGGACCGGTTCCTGACATAATTGGCTGGCAGTGGTGGGAACGTTAAGTACATTAGTACGCAGTTTAGCTCGCTATTCTGAGTACTAAAGGCTGGAAGCTTGCTAGAAGCAACTAGCCTACAGAAGTCTACTCAGTGCAGAATCTATATACGTTTTTTTTTTGTTCAAAGATACACACTTGGTATTTTGCTTTCCCTTCCCCCCCCCCCCCCCCCCCCCCCCCTTTTTTTTTTTTTTTTTAATTTTTTGCAACACGATGGCTCAGAAAGCATCCAGCTATGTAAGGCAAAACAAGGAGATACTACTCAACCTGTGTGAGCACAAAGGCATCGAGACGGTGAGCGGCCAGACTAAGGAGCAGTTAGTTCGTGCGCTCGAGGAGTATGATGAGGCAGAGCAAGCCCGTGCTTCAACGTCAGCGGATGCAGCTCACGACACGCCAGAGGAGGCATTGCTCCCGCCACAGAATGCGAGTGGAGACGATGTCCTGGATGATCCACCGAACACGGAGATGACATCTCTGGAAGCTGATCTACAGCTCCTGAACTCGGCTGATCCTGAACTGCGCCTAAAGCTGATCCTACTGCACCGACAGGCAGAGAAGGAACAAGCGGCACAGCGACTCTAGGCAGAGAGGGAACAAGCTGCCCAGCGACTCCAGGCCGAAAGGGACAGACTCCGGGCAGAGGAGGGAAGAGCTGAACGGCAACACCAGCTGGAGCTGGCTAAACTTTAGCAGCAGAACCGGTCTGCTGGACCCGCAGAACGCGAAGGTGAGCGAGTCCACAGATCCCCCCTGGATAAGTTCCCCGCTATGGACAAGGACTCCGACATAGACACTTTCCTACAGGGGTTTGAAAGGACTTGTCGGCAGTATGGGGTGCCCCGTGAGCAGTGGGCAAGATACCTCACACCAGGGCTGAGAGGCAAGGCCCTGGAGGCGTTTGTGAGTCTCCCCCAGGAGGAAGAAACAGACTTTGAGGCAATTAAGAAAGCCATCATTGCACGATACCACCTCACGCCAGAGGTGTATCGAAAACGTTTCAGGACAGTGCAGCGAGGTCCTAATGACAGTTACCTGGATCACGCGTGCAACCTGCGCACTGCCTTCCAGCAGTGTGTAAAAGGACTGGCGGTTGAGACCTTTGATGCCCTGCAGGAACTGATAATAAAAGACCAGTTCCTCCACACTTGTCCTGTTGAGGTCCGGCAGTTTGTACGGGACCGAGAGCCGAAGACCGTGGATGAGGCCGCGAAAGTCGCTGATGCCTACACGTCCAATCGAGCATCTGATTTTCGGAGGACTATGGCACCCAGCTGGAAGGGAGAAAAGACTGCGAGACCTTCTCCTCTGAGCACCCTGCGAAGCCAAGTCCCGCAGCCGCCGGGAGGTAGAACAGCCACCGTTGACACGCGGAGATGTTTTGCCTGTAACAAACCGGGTCACATCAGTGCTACGTGCCCAGAAAAGAAGGAAGCCCCAAACTCTGGCGGGGCCCGAAATGCGTTGTGTGCCACCCAGAGCTGGGACAAGGTCCTTCAGCACCCAAGGCTGAGACACCAAAGTGCGCCCCTCCATCCCTCCACCCCAGCCGTCACACACTGATTGCTACTAGACTAAGAGGTGCCCCAGGGCCCCCAACCTCCCCAATGCCTTAATCTCTAGTTATCTGACTTGCAGTCACTGCCATGTATCCCCTTTTCCTATTTCTTTCTGCTTCAAACACAATTGGGAATGACAACTGAATGAATTGTGCGCCCCCCTCCTACAATGCGCCCTGAGGCTGGAGCCTCTCCAGCCTCTGCCTCGGCCCGGCCCTGGTGCCACCAGGAATGCAGGTAGCTATGCAGAGAATCTGCAACCTGTCACGGTTGGGGATACGGTTACCACCGGTCTAAGAGACACTGGAGCAGAGGTGACTCTAGTGCACCCCCAGCTTGTGAACCCTGAGGAGTACATTCCTGGCAAGACTATGGCTGTGAAAGGAGTTGGGGGTGTCACCCCCGCCATACCCACCGCCTTAGTCCACCTGGATTGGGGGGCCGGCAGCGGAATGAAAGAAGTGGGGGTAACGGATGCCATCCCCACGAACGTTTTGTTGGGTACTGACCTGGGACGGTTAGTGGCCCGGTATGAGCCTACTCCACACCCCATGGAGCCTGCATCCCCCGCAGAAGTTCCGGACTCTTGCAAGGTACTGTGTGATAATGCTGTGCAAGCGGGGAGTGCTGGTGAGGCCCCAGGGGCTACGGACTGTGTACTAGGAGCCAGCCCTAGTAAGTCTCCAGTGCCCAGGCCTGGAGGAGGACACGTTGTTAACATGAATGCAGATAATGTTGATGTAATATGTGATGTGTTGCATAATGACATGTGTACAGTGAACGCTCCGTCAGCTGCAGTGGTGACCCGAAGTGCTCACCGGGCTGCAGCAGACGAATTGTCCACTGAAGGGGCTGATGTCACTGGGTCGGGCTCTTCCACTTCAGAGCCTGGCTCTGAGGACCCAGAGGCCTCTCAGTTTGCCACCTCCCTGGTGCCTGTGGCCGACAGCGCTGAGTTCTCCGAGGCTGTGCGACTTGATAGCAGCCTGGAAGAGCTCAGGGGTCTGGCGGACAGGGCACCGGTGGAGGGCGACAAAGTGAGGGTGTACTGGGAGCACGGCAGACTGTACAGAGAGGTTACTCCCTCTGAGCTGTCTGGAGTGGAGGAGGCAGACAGGCAGTTGATTGTGCCCCACAGGTACAGGGAGCAGCTATTAAGAATAGCACATGAGGTGCCCCTGGCTGGTCACTTGGGGATCCGCAAGACCAAATCCCGGCTTGCACACAATTTTTATTGGCCCCACATGGGGACAGATATTGCAGATTTTTGCCGGTCTTGTGTCGCATGTCAGCGGGTCGGCAAAGCAGGTGACACAGACAAAGCCCCACTGAGGCCCTTGCCCATCATAGAGGAGCCCTTCCAAAGGGTTGCTGTGGACATAATTGGGCCTCTAGCAATACCCAGCAGCACAGGGAAACGTTTCATTCTTACGGTGGTCGATTATGCCACTCGCTACCCTGAAGCTGTAGCCCTGAGCTCCATACGGGCAGACAAGGTTGCGGACGCATTGGTGCGCATTTTCTCACGGGTCGGTTTTCCCCGTGAAATGCTCACCGATCACGGCCCGCAATTCATGTCGCGCCTAATGGAATGCCTCTGTAAACAAATGCAGGTAGAACACATCATGGCCAGCCCTTACCACCTCCAGACAAATGGGTTATGTGAGCGGTTCAATGGTACTCTGAAACAGATGCTAAGGGTGTTTGTTGAATCGCAAGGGAGAGACTGGGAGTGATACCTGCCCCACTTACTGTTTGCTTATCGTGAGGTGCCCCAGGCATCCACCGGGTTCTCGCCCTTTGAGCTCTTATATGGGAGGAGGGTACGCGGACCTCTCAATCTCATTCGAGAGGTCTGGGAGGGGCAGGATATGGGTCCCGGGGTCTCCATAGTGGAAAACGTTCTAAAGTTCCGGGAAAAGATGGACACCCTGGTGGGGTTAGTGCGAGAGAATCTGACTCAAGCCCAGGCCACCCAGAAGCAGTGGTATGACCACGGGGCTAGGGAGAGAGTTTATGAGGTAGGTCGCAAGGTATGGGTCCTAAACCCGATGCGACAGAATAAGCTGCAGGCCGCTTGGGATGGGCCCTATACCATACATAGGAAGATTAGTGATGTGACCTATGTGGTCGCGCTGGATGACCGAGGTAAGCAGCTGAAAACATACCATGTAAATATGTTAAAGGAACATCATGCTAGAACCGCTTGCGCTCTCCCTGTCTGCAGTTTGCTACCGGACGGTGAAGCAGAGGCCCTGGTTGACATCCTGGCCTCCACCCAGGAAACCGACTCTGTTACCAAGGTGCAGATCAATCCGGAGTTGACAGCAGAGCAGCAGGCTGGGCTATCTGATGTGCTGACCCTTTACCGTGGTACCTTTACAGCCCGCCCTGGTCTGACCAGCCTGGCTGTACACCATGTTGACACCGGAAATAACAAGCCGGTTAGACAGTCAGCCTATAGAGTCTCCCCTGAGGTTCAGGCCCACATCAGCAAGGAGATTGAGGAAATGCTGTCACTAGGGGTGATCCAACGGTCGCACAGCGCATGGGCATCACCTGTAGTGCTAGTACCCAAACGGGACCAGACCACTCGGTTCTGTGTAGATTATCGAAAACTAAATTTGATAACTGCGTCAGATGCTTACCCAATGCCAAGGGTCGACGAATTGTTAGATAAGCTAGCTGGTGCGCAATATCTAACAATCGTGGATTTGAGTCGGGGATACTGGCAGGTCCCTCTAACAGCTGAGGCACGGGAGAAGTCTGCCTTTATCACCCCCTCAGGTCTGTTTGAATTTAATGTAATGCCTTTTGGAATGAAAAACGCCCCGGCCACCTTCCAAAGGGTTGTAAATGGTCTCCTGGAAGGTTTGGAACACTGCGCTGTCGCCTACCTGGATGACATCGCCGTGTTTAGCGCCAACTGGAACGACCACTTAGCGCAGCTGTCACAGGTTTTGGGGCGCATCACTGCAGCAGGACTAACAGTCAAGCCTAGCAAGTGTCAGATCGGCATGAAACAGGTACAGTACCTGGGACATGGGGTGGGGGGGGGGGAGCTTCGTCCAGATACGGGGAAGGTAGATGCCATTGTGTCCTTGCCCACCCCCCAGACGAAGAAACAGATTCAGTCC
The DNA here is from genome assembly GCF_040937935.1 of Hyperolius riggenbachi. Taxonomy (NCBI): domain Eukaryota; kingdom Metazoa; phylum Chordata; class Amphibia; order Anura; family Hyperoliidae; genus Hyperolius; species Hyperolius riggenbachi. The sequence goes on along the minus strand of NC_090646.1, from coordinate 645,686,248 downwards.
TTCTTATTGACTGCGGGGTACTATAGAAAGTTTGTCCCCAACTACAGTGCCCTCGCCAAGCCATTGACAGACCTCACAAAAAAGAAGCTGCCCAAGCAGATTCTCTGGACACCAGAATGTGAACAGTCATTCACAGCTCTGAAGAGGGCCCTAGCCAGCCCTCCCGTGTTGCAAGCGCCAAACTTCAGCCGACGGTTTGTAGTCCAGACGGACGCCTCAGCCTTTGGCCTAGGTGCTGTATTAAGCCAGGTAAACCAAACTGGGGAAGAACATCCGATTCTGTACTTAAGTCGGAAGCTGCTACCCCGGGAGGTAGCTTACGCCACCATAGAGAAGGAGTGTGTAACGATCGGTGTCAGCAACCAGAGAGAGAATCTGATCCTTGGCGATCCGCAGTATCCCCAAGAATACAGATATACCCGATTATTGAGGATCTGCGGAATCGTCAATAATCAGATATGTCTAACCTCTAGACACCAGGGAGAGTGTAAGTGTTTGGTGCAACAGTAACAACTCTGAGTAAAGACCACCAGAGGAGCTGGTGGCCTATACTCCCGAGGAATTCACCCCTGAGCGGTGGGTGAGATTCCTGTAGCCTGTGGACCCCTGAGCGAGGGACCAAGGCTGGGGCGCAGGAAGCCCTGCTGCTAATATGTAAGGCTTTGCCCTGAACTGGGCTAACGTAACACAGTAATAACACAACCTAGTCTGGGTGTGAGGTCCGTATTCACAACACCCTGGAACTAGTCTGGAGTATAACATAAATGATAATACAGTTCCCTAGTCTTGGGTGTGAGGTCCGTATTCACAACACCCTGGAATTAGTCTGGAGCATAACATAAAAGATAATACAGTTCCCTAGTCTTGGGTGTGATGTCCGTATTCACAACACCCTGGAACTAGTCTAGAGAATACACAGAGGATACACAGTATTCCTAGTCTGGGGTGTGAGCAGAGGCGGGACAAGGTCCTCCAGCACCCAAGGCTGAGACACCAAAGTGCGCCCCTCCATCCCTGCCACCCCAGCCGTCACACACTGATTGCTATTAGACTAAGAGGCGCCACAGGGCCCAAAACCTCCCCAACACCTTAATATCTAGTTATCTGGCTTGCAGTCACTGCTATGTATCCCCTTTTCTTATTTATTTCTGTTTCAAACACAATTAGGAATGACAGCTGAATGAATTGTGCTCCCCCTCCTACACTGCGCCCTGAGGCTGGAGCCTCTCCAGCCTATGCCTCGGCCCGGCCCTGGGTGTGAGGGCCTTGATCTCAACACCCTGGAACTGGTCTAGAGAATACACAGAAGATACACAGTATTCCTAGTCTGGGGTGTGAGGGCCTTGATCTCAGCACCCTGGAACTGGTCTAGCAAATAATACCATACAATTAGTACATAAAGCTATCAAGAATCTGACTCAGTGTGGATTCCCAGCTCCAGCCGGTTCTGGCACACTGTCGGATCTAGCTAAGGTCTGAGTGCCTTCACGCAAGTGTTAGCAATGGCAGACAACCAGCAACTGACAAACAGCAGAATATATAGTTGCTGGACTCTGCTGCCCCGCCCGAACCATTCAGCCAATCATGAGTCCTACAGGAGTCAGCTGACCTTCCTGATCAGCTGACACTTCTCCTGCTGGTATAAAGGTCCTGCATTCAGGCCCGCGCGTGCATAGCTCTCCATCTGTCTAGGTGCACTAACAGACCCAGCCACACCAAGCACACGCCGCCGCATGCAAGCAGCCACTTTGCTGTCAGGACATGCAGCGGCTTTTCCGCATTCCACCATACTACCAGACGCGTGTCCATGCGTGCAAACCGCCGCTTTGGACGCGGAATCAGCCGCCTCGTTCTTGGCATATGCGGCGGCTTTTCCGCGTTTTCTCACAGAGTGCTTGGCAATTGTATGGGCCCTACAAAAGCTGCAGCACTATCTCTACGGTCGTGTATTCACCGTCGTAACCGACCACAACCCTCTTAGTTGGTTACATCGGGTTTCTGGGGACAATGGAAAACTGCTGAGATGGAGCTTAGTTCTCCAACAATATAGCTTCACCATTCAACATAGGAAGGGGAGCAATCATGGGAATGCTGATGGACTGTCCCGTCAAGCAGAACCAACAATGTAGGCGCAGGCAGGATAATCTGGGAAGATCATCTGCCTTGCCCCATTCTAAAGAGGGGAGGTGTGGTGATATATTGGGGTGCTGATGATGTTAGGAATAAAGGAACATATTCTTTCATTTTTCTGCCTGTGTTCCGTGTAGGTCTGCCAGAAGGGAGCTGTTACCTTAAGTTGCTTGGGGCAAGGAAATGGGTGATTGTCTTGGCCATATGAGGTGCTTTGAGTCTGTATGCAGTTCCTCTGAGAGTGCTAATGGGATTATCTGCCTGGTTTTTTTGAACTCAGGAGACGGCCCATTGTCTCAATACACAAAAGCAAGAGGACCAGAGTCTGGAGACTAACACAGTAACGTTTGAAATGTACATGACAGGCTATTAGAAATGGGTGAAGTCCTGTTGATACCATTTTTTACCTGTGGAAATTAAATCATTAGTGGAGGTGCAAAACTATACCCTGTAAATTACATCTAATAAAACGGAGACAGGAAAAAGCCTTAATCAAGTTTTCACCTGGAGTTGAAAGACTCACTTCACAATCTTTGATGTATAGACTTTTACCTGGAAATGGAATATGTCTGAGATTTAATTAAAACCTAGTTCCTCCCCTCCCCAAGGAAGTTGCAGCCTCCAGGCGTAGCTCAGAGTATAAAAAGCAGAGGCAGATGCCTAGTGACTATCTGCTCTTGGAGTTAGCGCATAGCTAGAGTTGATCTCGACTTCTGGTCGAACAAGCGGCATGCTCCTGCCGACAACGTTGAGACCTTCAAGTTGGTAACGTTTTTTTTAATCCCCATTTTTATTTTACGCAAATATCCGTGTGTGTTATCTTTGTAACTTTTATCTTGTAACTATTTTTACTTTGTTTTTTGTAATCTTTTGTATATATTAAGTTCTGCACTGTTCTATGTTTTTCTGGAATATTAAATTATTATTTAATAAGCTTGACTTCTGCTGTACTAAACTAACACTCATAGCCTAAAGGAGACTGCAGTGTAGCTGTGTATAAGTTTCATGCCTAATTGTACGCTTGGGCAACACTACCGTATGAAATTATAATTGCATTGTGTGTGGGGGCGTTTGTCATACGTTGGCCTAAGCGCGCAGCTGACCCAACGTATGAATAACGCCAGTGCGAGTAGCGACAGCAGAGTGGCTAACAGTATCGTTCGGAACGACTGTTATGGCCCATACTCACGAGGGACTTTTGTCGCCTCAACACACGGCACGCGCGTGTTGCGGCGACAGGTCGCTCGTGAGTATGGGCCGCCGCACGCGTGCGCACCCCGAACTGTCGCCCGCCGCTCATGTCGCCATGCGATTGAAAGTTTCAATCGCATGGCGACAGTCGCCGCCGCACCTCCCCCGCAACTGTCGCTAGTCCGCGTGAGTACGCGGACTAGCGACAGCAACCTCCATTGTATCATATGGAGCTTCCGGCGGGGGGAGGAGGAACGTCGGCGACAGCTTCCGCCTCGCCGCTGGTCCCTCTTCCGCGTGTGTACGCGGAGGGACCTGGCGAGAAGCTGTCGCCGGCCTGTCGCTAGCACGCTCACGTGTGCTGGCGACAGGCCACTTCTGCAGCCCGTGAGTACGGGCCATTAGTGGGTCTTTGCTTCACGACAGTGTAAGATTGCAACTGTGTGTGTGTGGGGGTGCGTGGCATTCCCGTATTTGGCCTAAGCGCAAAGCTGACCCGAATACGAAAACGCGGAGTGCGCGCTGAGGACTCAACAGCAGAGTGGAAGTGTCTAGCACCAGGAGATCGTGCAGCAGATAGAAACAGTCCCGGAACAGAAAGCCAAAACCTTCATTCTGCCCAGCTTCTCCGGGAACAGCTGCTGAGGTCAGAATGTATTTACTTTTCAAGTTCAGTGTTTATTTTACTTGAGGGGGGAGGTGGGTCAGAGTAATTGCTTACTATCTCTAGCCTAGCTGATAGCAAAATGCTACATTCAGTTAGGACTGACGGAAACCATGATGAAAGTCGTTTCCATTAAATCCGTTTGCAGCATGATTTTCTCCCAGATGTAGTCATCCTCCTGCTGCTGAGATTTCGGTGTGTGATTAAGCTCTTATACTTTGCATAGGAGCTCAACTATGGATGGTCATAGAAATAAGGAAGAAATGTGATCACAGTGGAAATGTGATCACGTTTCTAAGTGGAAAAGAGCCCTGAGGGCTCATTCATACTATGTGCATTGCTTTCAGTAACGACTCACTGCACAGTGTGAGATGCTTCACAGCACAGTGAGCTTTTGCAAGAATTGCATTGTAATGCAGCAGGAAACCTCTTAGCACATGACACGTGTTTTCCCGTTGAGCTCAAACATGTCACGGCTACCGATGTGTTATAGCACATTTCATAAGTCTGTAAGAAACGCATGCAGGAAATGACGTTTGTGCGTGTATTGTGAATTTTTACGTCAATACCTCGCCAATACCCTGCTTAAGGCAATATCTTGCTTATCAGAGCTGGCCAAAGCAGTGGCTAAGGGGGGGGGGGGGGGGGGCGCACTTTTGAGTCTTAGCCTCTGTTGCTGGAAAACCTTGTCCCGGCACTGCCTCTAGCTACTTAGTATTAAGTAGCCACGGGTACACCTGTGGCTACCTACACCAGGCAGGGGAAGTAAGAGAGAAGGGACAGTTGGGCCAGCCAGCACACTTGTGATGCGGTTTGACTAGGGTTTGTAGGTTCCTAGGGCAAAGTGTAGGGTGCCAGAACATCTGTGCCTATAGGCTCCTGTGATGTAAATCCAGGACTGAATAGGAGATTGCAAAGGAAGCCAGCTATTCCACACAGATGATACTCTCTGAAACCCATCATTCCAAAACCCAGTATTACACCTTCAAATGACATTTGGCCACATCAACTCAGACAAAGACCCTTCTTCAATTCATGTTTACTTCTAAGTTTTCTCCAAGTTGATAATTTTTCATCTTCTTATTTACCTTGTGTACTAATTACCTAGTGTACTAATAACACCTTTTGATGGTATGACTATTAGTATTAAGATTAGTGTACTCATATCTCAGTTCTTTTCAGTGACAAGACGTAACTGCACTGGACAGTTAACTCTTAATTTCTAACCTACAAGTGATTCAATACACACAATGAACAGTCACCGTGGGCCATACTGTATTCAGAAAATGCAGAACATTTTTACTGGTGTATCACTTGCCTCAGTAAATGTTGTTTTTATTCTTCCAGTTCTTCAACTATGATTGGCCTTTCAGTCTCCCCAGAGGTGGCTCTTGCAGATGAACAAGTGAAGATCCAAGTTTGGGGTCTACCACCACGAGAGATCATCACACTTAGAGCATGGGTGGAAGATGAGAAACGTAGACTATTCCACTCCAGAGCCTTCTACATGAGTGATGATGAGGGAAAAGTGGATCTTGAGCATACACCAGCCACTGGTGGAGACTTCTATGGTGTTTATCCAATGGGACTCTTTTGGGCCTTGAGGTCAACTAATAAAACTATAAGATTGATCAAGCGTGATGTTATTGGAAGTCCTTTCTATGTCCACCTGGAGGTCTACTGTCAAATTGTATTTAATCCCTCTCAAGATGATGTTCCTGTGGTCAGTAAAGTTATAGAAAGATGGTATGTGAGTCCCGGAGTCCAAAGAATAAAGATCAGAGAAGGAAGACTCCGAGGAGCTCTCTTTCTCCCTCCAGGTATGACCATAACTAAATCCATTTCTATGTGTTATAAGACTGATTGTTACCATGCGTTTAGTATTGCATTTACACATTATATAAAATGCTTTACAGACTATTTCAAACAATGCAGCATTGCAGAATAACTCTCCACAAGAATTCCATCTGGCAGAGTAAAACTCTAGAACAGTCATGGCTAACCTTGGCACTCCAGCTGTGGGGGAACTACAAGTCCCATGAGACATTGCAATAATCTGACAGCTCTAAGCATAACTCGGGGAGGCAGAGGCATGATGGGATTTGTAGTTTTGTCACAGCTGGAGTGCCAAGGTTAGCCATCACTGCTCTAGAATATACGGTTGTCTGTGTCCCTGACAGAGATGGAGAGAAATGTTAAGAGAATGGGCACAAAGCAGAAAAAGAAAATAAAAAATCTAATTAAGATCTCTAATATTCTCTTTAATTATGATTTCAACAACTTCAATGAAAGCATGTATGGTGTCACTTTTCATTTTGCAGGAAAAGGTCCATTCCCTGGAGTCATTGACTTATTTGGTATAGCTGGAGGTTTGGTAGAGATTAGAAGCAGCCTCCTGGCCAGCCGCGGGTTTGCCTGTCTTGCCTTGGCCTATTGTGTGTATGAAGATCTGCCCACTTTTCTGCTAACTGTAGACCTAGAATACTTTGAAGAAGCCATCCATCTTCTAAGCAGTCATGCAAAAGTAAGTGCTAGGAATAATCTAATACAAGGCCTCTCACATTTATAGAAAGTATGATTGTATAAGTGTTGAATGAGATGTGGGTATGGGGTCATCACAAAGAAGCTTTGGAATGCACAGAATATGCTTGTGAAAATTATTACTATTATTGACGATTGACACACGCCAGGCATAGAGCAAGAAACAAATACAGGTCCTTCTCAAAAAATTAGCATATTGTGATAAAGTTCATTATTTTCTGTAATGTACTGATAAACATTAGACTTTCATATATTTTAGATTCATTACATACAACTGACGTAGTTCACGCCTTTTATTGTTTTAATATTGATGATTTTGGCATACAGCTCATGAAAACCCAAAATTCCTATCTCAAAAAATTAGCATATTTCATCCGACCTATAAAAGAAAAGTGTTTTTAAAACAAAAAAAGTCAACCTTCAAATAATTATGTTCAGTTATGCACTCAATACTTGGTTAGGAATCCTTTTGCAGAAATGACTGCTTCAATGCGGTGTGGCATGGAGGCAATCAGCCTGTGGCACTGCTCAGGTGTTATGGAGGCCCAGGATGCTTCGATAGCGGCCTTAAGCTCATCCAGAGTGTTGGGTCTTGCGTCTCTCAACTTTCTCTTCACAATATCCCACAGATTCTCTATGGGGTTCAGGTCAGGAGAGTTGGCAGGCCAATTGAGCACAGTAATACCATGGTTAGTAAACCATTTACCAGTGGTTTTGGCACTGTGAGCAGGTGCCAGGTCATGCTGAAAAATGAAATCTTCATCTCCATAAAGCTTTTCAGCAGATGGAAGCATGAAGTGCTCCAAAATCTCCTGATAGCTAGCTGCATTGACCCTGCCCTTGATAAAACACAGTGGACCAACACCAGCAGCTGACATGGCACCCCAGACCATCACTGACTGTGGGTACTTGACACTGGACTTCAGGCATTTTGGCATTTCCCTCTCCCCAGTCTTCCTCCAGACTCTGGCACCTTGATTTCCGAATGGCATGATGCAAAAGTTGCTTTCATCTGAAAAAAGTACTTTGGACCACTGAGCAACAGTCCAGTGCTGCTTCTCTGTAGCCCAGGTCAGGCGCTTCTGTTGCTGTTTCTGGTTCAAAAGTGGCTTGACCTGGGGAATGCGGCACCTGTAGCCCATTTCTTGCACACGCCTGTACACGGTGGCTCTGGATGTTTCTACTCCAGACTCAGTCCACTGCTTCCGCAGGTCCCCCAAGGTCTGGAATCGGTCCTTCTCCACAATCTTCCTCAGGGTCCGGTCACCTCTTCTCGTTGTGCAGCGTTTTCTGCCACACTTTTTCCTTCCCGCAAACTTCCCACTGAGGTGCCTTGATACAGCACTCTGGGAACAGCCTATGTCTTTCTGTGTCTTACCCTCTTGCTTGAGGGTGTCAATGATGGCCTTCTGGACAGCAGTCAGGTCGGCAGTCTTACCCATGATTGCGGTTTTGAGTAATGAACCAGGCTGGGAGTTTTTAAAAGTCTCAGTAATCTTTTGCAAGTGTTTAGAGTTAATTAGTTGATTCAGATGATCAGGTTAATAGCTCGTTTAGAGAACCTTTTCATGATATGCTAATTTTTTGAGATAGGAATTTTGGGTTTTCATGAGCTGTATGCCAAAATCATCAATAATAAAACAATAAAAGGCTTGAACTACTTCAGTTGTGTGTAATGAATCTAAAATATATGAAAGTCTAATGTTTATCAGTACATTACAGAAAATAATGAACTTTATCACAATATGCTAATTTTTTGAGAATACATGGTACATTGAAATAGGTAGAAGGTGCTTTTAGTCTTCTAAAGGTACCCATACAATACTCTGGAAATATTTTTTCCATTGAGGAAATCCAAAGTCAGGGAAAAAAAGCAGTTAAACTTACCTTACCCCTGCAGTCATCCTGTGCTTGCGCCATCCTTCCGAGACACTCAGAGACATCCTTCCTAGACTACAGGAAGTAGAGAGGAGACGGCTGCCGGCGTGGGATACGGGCATGGAGCCAGCGATCGGGTGAGTAGTTACACTCCGACCATTATTCCACCCATGCATTAGTACTGTGCCTGTGCAGTAGTACTGCACAGACAAAGAATGCTCCCAGTGACGGAGGTGCGTACGACCAGGCCGCACATGCACAGTTGGCCCCAGACTGGCAGACTTACCGGAGCCAATTGTGGACAAACGAGGGGGCGGCAAGGGAGCGATCAGGCTGGATGGGGCTGAAAGAAACCCTGGGTATCTATACATTTTCTCTCCTGTTTGATCTCAGGATTACTTTAAAGAAAACCTGTAATGAGAAAAAGTTCCCCTGGGGCTACTTACCTCGATAGGATCCGAAGGCTTCCCCCGTCCTCCTGTGTCCCACGGCAGCAGCGAAAAAGCTCCTGGAACGGCAGGGATGTAAATATTTACCTTCCCAGCTCCAGCGCAGTATCAGCTCTCCGCTCGGAGATAGGCGGAAATAACCGATTGCTGTCGGCCCGCTCCACTGCGCAAGCGCAAGTCTCCTGTGTAGTAGAGTGGAGCCGACAGAGATCGGCTATTTCCGCCTATCTCCGTGCTGAGAGCCTCAACAGCGCCCCCCGCTGGAGCCAGGGAAGGTAAATATATTAGCCTTGTCAGGCTTGTCGAGCCCTGATTGCGGGACACTTCGGGGGAGCCAGCGCTGGATTGCCTGCAGCTACAGGAGTGGGGGAATCATCATTGGGACCCTGAGGCTTCCCCCTACCAGAGTGAGTACCCCCCAGGGGACTTTTTTTGTTACAGGTTCTCTTTAAAGGACAACTGAAGTGAGAAATATATGGAGGCTGCCATATTTATTTCCTGTTATACAATATCAGTTGCCTGGCAGTCCTGCTGGTCTATTAGGATGCAGTAGTGTCTGAATAATGCCAGAAACAAGCAAGAAGCTAATCTTTCAGATCTAACAATAATGACACCTGATCTGCTGCATGCTTGTTCAGGGGTTATGGCTAAACGTATTACAGGCAGAGGATTAGCAAGATAGCCAGGCAACTGGTATAGCTTAAAAGTAAATAAATATGGCAGCCTCCATATCTATCTCGCTTCAGTTGCCCTTTAAAGAGAACCTGAACTGCAAATAAAAAGTCAAGATAACCATACACAGGTCATACTTACCTCCTGTGTAGTCTACTCCTCAATCTCTTTCTCCTCTCCTGTGTCCCATTTGTCCACTGTGATCAATGGAATTCTCCGTCCTCCATTTTAAAAATGGCCATTACCCCATAACAGCTTCCTGGTCAGCACACTGTTAAACTGTAATATCGCTCACTTGAGCCATAGGGAAACATGGCCATTACCTTGCACATTCAGTTGTAACTGACAGCTGCTGATATATAACTGACAGCAACTGGTATATTTCAGTTCTGACAAAATATTGTCAGAACTGAAAGGGATCACTGTAGGAAGAAAATGGTGAGCTTCTGATAGGAACAGACGGCGAGGTAAGTATGTAATATTCATTTGCATGTGATTATTTTAAATAATTTTACTCGCTTCAGGTTCCCTTTAAGACTGCAAGTGGGCGGGGCACAGACAGGTTTCATTGCAGCCTATAAATATGGTAGTCTGAGATGCAGGAAGTGCTATGCAAAAGTGCTAAAGCAAGTACTTTAAAGAGGAACTTTAACCCAGGATTTTACTTTATCTCAATCAGTAGCTGCCTGTTACCTCCTTTCTCCCCCCAAAAAAACGTTACCTTTTCTTGAATAGATCGTCCAGGGGGTGTGTGTATCTATCTTCTACCGGAGCCGTTAATTGAAGCGCAAGTTGAAATGGGCGCGGGTATTCCGCCAATGCATTTATCGGCTATATCAGTCTGTCACGGCGCAGACTGTATTATATGGGCGCATTTACCGGCTATCCGGCTTTAATGTGTTTTTGTTTGCGGCTATGGCTCTTGCCTGTTTGTTTATGAGCTGCTGCTGCAGAAGATACCACATTGTTCACTTTGTACCCAGCTGTTTATGAAAATGTGTCCAAGCACTGGAAAAGTGTTGGGTGTGCTTATCCCTTCTCACTGCTGAGGCTTTAACGCTACCTCCCTCTCCCCCAGCACCACTGCGCAAATGAAACTGGCCACACGCAACAACAGTACAGAGCACCCCTTTGGCTACAGAAGAGATCGCCAAACTGTTAGCACGAAAATATGGGCATCCTCTTTGCACTGGTGGTTTATATAGTCACAACCAAGCCCCCAGTGCCAGTATCAAGCAGTGGTCACTGCTGGTCAGTTCTACATTACAGTTACTTTCCCATTAGCTGCAGGTAAGAAAGCTTCTTATCCTAGTACCTGATATTGTTGAAAAAAAGCTGCTGTGGTTCTCATTTTCTTCCTTCAGCATTGCTCTTAATCTGCATCTGCAGTATTGTTGATATTTTGGGTGCCCGATATCGGCAAACATTGTTCTTAATTTGCACGCTTGGTACTGAAAAACAGTGCTGCTGTTCTTATTTGGGCAAATGCTACATACAAACATAACCTCTGCAGCTCCTATTGCAGCTGGATGGCCATTCCCTGCCCTGTGGCAGTAATTTGGACACTGGTTGCCGGTGTTCCGCTCTGTTCCCACTGCCTAGCGGTCACTGCGGCTATACTACTTCTGCTGCTGCTGCGTTTACTCCGTCTATAACTGCTCAAGCCAGCTGAGCTCCGGAGACATTTGGGGAGAAGATGGGCAATCAGATTGCAGGCAGATGGATAGCTGGCGATGATGCTGTGCAGGAAGAGCCGATGCCTGTAGACGTTGCATGCCGATACTTCCAAGTTCCAGCCGATAATTGAGATTTAAGTTTACCGATATCCGCGCCTATTTTAACTTGCGTCTATTTTAAATGTACGCATCTTCTACATAAAAAAGCATAAAAAGCTCTAACAAAGAAAAGCTAAGAAAACATTTGCTTGTGGCATAAAGTCTTAAAGGGAAGGTTCATGGTGGTTTAAAAAAAAAAAAATGCTAATCCACTACTGCGCCTGCGCAGTACAGCCCGGAGGACGTCCGATGACGTCAGCGCGCCTGCGTGAGGCGCATTTTGGAGCGCAGAAGAGCCCGATCTGGCAGCTGGCCTGGCTAGGTCGGGTGGGCCACCGGAGGAGACCGGGAACCTGCGGAGCGGCGCCGAGGGCACATCCTGCCTGCCACGGGCTGGAGGAAGCCCCAGGTAAGTGGATTAGAATTTTTTTTTTTTAAACCACCGTGAACCTTCCCTTTAAGTTCTAGTTTGGTTTTAGCTTATAGGCAATAACTAGATAATTCCAGCCAAATACCCTTCCTGGTACAAAATGAGTTTGCTTAAATTTCTCAAGGGTGCCATCACTTTCACATTGAATCTTACCCACTGTTTTCTGTCTTAGGTTTCAGGAGATGGTGTTGGAGTCATTGGTACCAGCAAAGGGGCGGAGATAGCCTTGGCAATGGCATCATACTTGCCTCAGGTGGCTGCAACTATCTGTATCAATGGAACCAATGCTGTCCATGTCAACACCCTCAGCTACCGTGATGTTTTGATGCCTGGAATTCCCTTTAATATGGAGAGGATTGTGGTTACGGACAGAGGAACCATAGACTTCACTCGAGTAATGAGAGATACAAGAAAGCCGGAACACCAAGACTCTATAATTCCACTAGAGAAGGCCCGAGGTCCCATCCTCTTCTTGGTGGGAGAAAAAGACCAGAATTATGAAAGCCTGTTTTTTGCCAAGGAGGCATTGGCCAGGGCAAAAATGTTCAACAAGAAGAACGTATATTTACAGAGCTACCCTGGAGCTGGTCATCATCTGGAGCCTCCTGGGTCTCCATTCTGCCCTCTGACCTTCAATCCTTACTTTCCATTTCCCATGACTGGGGGAGGGGAGCTTCTGGCTCACTGCAAAGCCCAGGAATTGACCTGGAACACAATCCAAGACTTTTTACGTAAAAATATACCTTGTACTCAACGCAATAAGTTATAAATAATTTTTCGCTGTAGCTGTTTACCCATTTTGTTGCTACAGCAAGTTTTCCACCTTAGTGCTGTACCAGTTTAACAAGTAACTTTTTATTTGTTTTGATTTCAATCTGAACTTGATTTTATTTTTGAAAACAAAAAGGAATTCCATCTGTAACGTTTTATGACATCTCTTTGGTGCTACAAGGATCACATCCCTTTTTTCATATCCTCTTAAAGAGACTCCGTTACAAAAATTGCATCCTGTTTTTTATCATCCTACAAGTTCCAAAAGCTATTCTAATGTGTTCTAGCTTACTGCAGCACTTTCTACTATCACAGTCTCTGTAATAAATCAATGTATCTTTCCCCTGTCAGACTTGTCGGCCTGTGTCTGGAAGGCTGCCAAGTTCTTCAGTGTTGTGGCTCTGCTATGAACTTCCCCTTCCAGGCCCCTCTATGCACACTGCCTGTGTGTTATTTAGATTAGAGCAGCTTCTCTCTTCTCTCTTATCTTTTACAAGCTGGATAGATCGTCCTCTGAGCTGGCTGGGCTTTCACATACTGAAGAATTACAGACAAGGGCAAAGCTGTTTGCAGGAAGAAACAAGCAGCCTGAAACTTCAGTGCATGGGGGAAAGAAACACACAAATGATCTCTTGAGATTCAAAAGGAAGTGTGTATACAGCCTGCTTGTGTATGGATGTATTTTCTATGTGTGGACATACTGTACATCAACCTACTTCCTGTTTTGGTGGCCATTTTGTTTGTTTATAAACAAACTTTTTAAAACTGTTTTTAACCACTTTTAATCCGGTGAGGAGCGGCGAAATTGTGACAGAGGGGAATAGGAGATGTCCCCTAACGCACTGGTATGTTTACTTTTGTGCGATTTTAACAATACAGATTCTCTTTAAAGACGGAGAGACTGGGGTCCCTTCTGCCACAGTCATAAAACAAGTGTAGCCACCATGATCCCCCCCCCCCATGCAAAATAATGGTAGCCACAACAAAACCCCTGTGTCCTCCTTTGCTCCTCCATGTGTCCCCTCCTTCCCTCATGTGTCCCCTCCTTTGCTCCCCCATGTGTCCCCTTCTGTCCTCCTTGGCTCCCCTTCTGTCTTTCTGTGTCCTCATTGGCTTCCCTTCTGCCTCCCGTGTCCTTCTCCACTCCCCCCAGTCTCCTTCACTCCCCCCATGTTTTCATTTGCTTCCCATGCTTAAATACAATTAGTACTAATCACAACAGAGAAAGAACATGTGTGCATCAACCAAGTGAACCTGACAAATCTGGCTTTGCAAATTTGGCCTATTGGCTAATCACGAGACATTGCTCATGCAAATAAGCATTTGCTTTCGCATGCCTAAATATGCAGGGTCAAAACCAAAAACCGCAAAACAATCGCCCTGCGGGAATTAGTTCATGCTAAATAGCACTATCCAGGGGCGCCACGAGGAGGCTTCCCATTGCCCCCAATATAAATACAATTAGCAACAGCATTGCTCACCTAATCTGGCGGTGATCATAGACCTCTCCTCTACCACGTGGCTCCCCTAGTGCTGCCTTCTGCTGACGATGCGATCAGCAGAAGTCGGCACTAGGGCATCAGTGAAATAGAGAAGACATCTGTGATCGCCGCTGGGTTAGGTGAGCTGCACTAGTTGTATTCAAGCATGGGGAGCAGAGGAGACCAGGAGAGGGAGCAGAGGACACAAGGGACACAATACAGGGAGTCCCCGGACATCGCAGCGGGCTGGTGGTTTGTTATCGACAGACATTCATAAGTGGTGGACTATATTTGGCATATAAGATGCAGGGACTTTTCCTCCCCATTTGGGGGTGAAAAAGTGTGTCTTCTATGCTGAAAAATACAGTAACTAAATCCACATGGACGTGATGCTCCAGTAATCCGAATCTGAAGGGGAGGAGTGAGAGATGTTTATGTAAAGAGGACCTGTAATATATATTTGAATGCAGTAAATTATTCAGGATACCCACTTTTACCTTAAATATCCTGGTTTCAACATCAGAAACACTTTCTATAGCTTAGCTATATGTTGCTGTATATTGCCTTCCCACTGAGGCTTAGCCTAGGCTGTTTATTATGCAGAATTTCCCTCCCAAGACCATTCTAGGACACCAGGGGCCATATGCAATTCACGTTTTCACCTGAATTTTCTTCCAGGTGATATTTTCACAACTTGTAAATAAAATGCCTTTTTACGCCGTCAGCAAGCAAACACTCATAATCATTTTGGCACTTTTTGGTACTTTTTTTCCATTGCAAAGTACTAAAAAGATATTTTAAATCAAAGATGAAAAATTATCTCCTAAGAGAAAACTCATGAGAATTGCATATGGCCCCAGAGATCTTTTCTACTGTCGTTAGAACTCTCAGCAAATAAACATTCTTCAGAGATCACCTGACAGTACTAAAGAGGTCACCACTTGTGATAAATTTTAGAAAGTAAATCAAGGGGAGGAAAGATTTTTACAATGGGCAAGAACTGACTAAATAATTTATTAATAAATATTGTAAAAAAAAAAAAAAAAAAAAAAAGCAATTTTATTACTTATATTATCTTGACCACAGTTCCAATTTAAGAATTGCTGTTATGATGATAGCCTTTTTGAAGGAGAATGGAAATATCCTAGAGGAGTTTATAGCAGGGATGAAGGATAGGAAAAGCTGGGGAATGAGATGGGCCAATAGGATTCCAAATCTACTGTTTCGAGGGAATTCGTGCTTGTTTGTTTCCTATTTGTTGTTTAAAAATGCATAATAATCAATATAAACAAGTGTGTTTCCCCTTTATGCCAAACACCTATCCAGAGCTGGGACAAGGTCCTCCAGCACCCAAGGCTGAGACACCAAAGGGTGCCCCTCCATCCCTGCCACCCCAGCCATCACACACTGATTGCTATTAGACTAAGAGGCGCCACAGGGCACACAACCTCCCCAACACCTTAATCTCTAGTTATCTGGCTTGCAGTCACTGCCATGTATCCCCTTTTCTTATTTCTTTCTGCTTCAAACACAATTAGGAATGACAGCTGAATAAATTGTGCGCCCCCTCCTACACTGCGCCCTGAGGCTGGAGCCTCTCCAGCCTATGCCTCGGCCCGACTCTGCACCTATCACCTACAGCAGGGGTGCCCACATTATTTAGGCTCGCGAGCTACTTTAAAATTTGCAGAGTCCAGGAGATCTACCAACATTTAGGTAGCTAGATATACGTGTCTTCAGTATAGGTAGATGGGTATAGGTGCCTGAAGTATAGATAGCTAGGTGTAGTAGGGGCCTTCAATATAGGAAGCCAGGTATAGTGTAGTTAGGTATAGGTGCCTTCAGTACAGATAGCTAGGTGTAGGGGCCTTCAGCTATAGTATAGTTAGGTATAGGTGCCTTCAATACAGATAGCTAGGTGTAGGGGCCTTCAGTATAGGTAGCAGGTATTTTGTAGTTAGATGTAGGTACCTTCAGTATAGGTAGCCAGGTATAGTATAGTTAGGTATAGGTGCCTTCAGTACAGATAGCTAAATGTAGTAGGGGCCTTCAGTATAGGAAGCCAGGTATAGTGTAGTTAGGTATAGGTGCCTTCAGTACAGATAGCTAAGTGTAGGGGCCTTCAGTATAGGTAGCCAGGTAGTGAAGGTGAGATCTGCACTATGTCGATTGAATAATGACTTTATTAGATTAGAAACATCTCAATCCAGGACACCACATGCTGACATGTTTCGGACGTGACACCGTCCTTAATTGTAGCCTACGATTAGTTAGGTATAGGTGCCTTCAGTACAGATAGCTAGGTATAGGGGCCTTCAGTATAGGTAGCAGGTATTTTGTAGTTAGGTGCCTTCAGTATAGTTAGCTGGGTATAGTGTAGTTAGGTGTAGGTGCCTTCAGTATAGTTAGCCAGGTATAGTGTAGTTAGGTGTAGGTGCCTTCAGTATAGTTAGCTGGGTATAGTGTAGTTAGGTGTGGGTGCCTTCAGTATAGTTAGCCAGGTATAGTGTAGTTAGGTGTGGGTGCCTTCAGGATAGTTAGCCAGGTATAGTGTAGTTAGGTGTGGGTGCCTTCAGTATAGGTAGCCAGGTATAGTGTAGTTAGGTGTAGGAGCCTTCAGGATAGTTAGCCAGATATAGTGTAGTTAGGTGTGGGTGCCTTCAGTATAGTTAGCCAGGTATAGTTAGCCAGGTATAGTGTGGTTAGGTGTAGGGGCCTTCAGTATAGTTAGCCAGGTATAGTGTAGTTAGGTGTAGGAGCCTTCAGGATAGTTAGCCAGGTATAGTGTAGTTAGGTGTAGGTGCCTTCAGTATAGTTAGCCAGGTATAGTGTAGTTAGGTGTAGGGGCCTTCAGTATAGTTAGCCAGGTATAGTGTAGTTAGGTGTAGGAGCCTTCAGGATAGTTAGCCAGGTATAGTGTACTTAGGTGTGGGTGCCTTCAGTATAGTTAGCCAGGTATAGTGTAGTTAGATGTAGGTGCCTTCCGTATAGTTAGCCAGGTATAGTGTAGTTAGGTGTAGGTGCCTTCAGTATAGTTAGCCAGGTATAGTGTAGTTAGGTGTAGGTGCCTTCAGTATAGTTAGCCAGGTATAGTGTAGTTAGGTGTAGGTGCCTTCAGTATAGTTAGCCAGGTATAGTGTAGTTAGATGTAGGTGCCTTCCGTATAGTTAGCCAGGTATAGTGTAGTTAGGTGTAGGTGCCTTCAGTATAGTTAGCCAGGTATAGTGTAGTTAGGTGTAGGTGCCTTCAGTATAGGTAGCCAGGTATAGTATAGTTAGGTATAGGTGCCTTCAGTACAGATAGCTAAATGTAGTAGGGGCCTTCAGTATAGGAAGCCAGGTATAGTGTAGTTAGGTATAGGTGCCTTCAGTACAGATAGCTAAGTGTAGGGGCCTTCAGTATAGGTAGCCAGGTAGTGAAGGTGAGATCTGCACTATGTCGATTGAATAATGACTTTATTAGATTAGAAACATCTCAATCCAGGACACCACATGCTGACATGTTTCGGACGTGACACCGTCCTTAATTGTAGCCTACGATTAGTTAGGTATAGGTGCCTTCAGTACAGATAGCTAGGTATAGGGGCCTTCAGTATAGGTAGCAGGTATTTTGTAGTTAGGTGCCTTCAGTATAGTTAGCTGGGTATAGTGTAGTTAGGTGTAGGTGCCTTCAGTATAGTTAGCCAGGTATAGTGTAGTTAGGTGTAGGTGCCTTCAGTATAGTTAGCTGGGTATAGTGTAGTTAGGTGTGGGTGCCTTCAGTATAGTTAGCCAGGTATAGTGTAGTTAGGTGTGGGTGCCTTCAGGATAGTTAGCCAGGTATAGTGTAGTTAGGTGTGGGTGCCTTCAGTATAGGTAGCCAGGTATAGTGTAGTTAGGTGTAGGAGCCTTCAGGATAGTTAGCCAGATATAGTGTAGTTAGGTGTGGGTGCCTTCAGTATAGTTAGCCAGGTATAGTTAGCCAGGTATAGTGTGGTTAGGTGTAGGGGCCTTCAGTATAGTTAGCCAGGTATAGTGTAGTTAGGTGTAGGAGCCTTCAGGATAGTTAGCCAGGTATAGTGTAGTTAGGTGTAGGTGCCTTCAGTATAGTTAGCCAGGTATAGTGTAGTTAGGTGTAGGGGCCTTCAGTATAGTTAGCCAGGTATAGTGTAGTTAGGTGTAGGAGCCTTCAGGATAGTTAGCCAGGTATAGTGTACTTAGGTGTGGGTGCCTTCAGTATAGTTAGCCAGGTATAGTGTAGTTAGATGTAGGTGCCTTCCGTATAGTTAGCCAGGTATAGTGTAGTTAGGTGTAGGTGCCTTCAGTATAGTTAGCCAGGTATAGTGTAGTTAGGTGTAGGTGCCTTCAGTATAGTTAGCCAGGTATAGTGTAGTTAGGTGTAGGTGCCTTCAGTATAGTTAGCCAGGTATAGTGTAGTTAGATGTAGGTGCCTTCAGTATAGATAGCCAGGTATAGTGTAGTTAGGTGTGGGTGCCTTCAGTATAGTTAGCCAGGTATAGTGTACTTAGGTGTGGGTGCCTTCAGTATAGTTAGCCAGGTATAGTGTAGTTAGGTGTAGGTGCCTTCAGTATAGTTAGCCAGGTATAGTGTAGTTAGGTGTAGGTGCCTTCAGTATAGTTAGCCAGGTATAGTGTAGTTAGGTGTAGGTGCCTTCAGTATAGTTAGCCAGGTATAGTGTAGTTAGGTGTAGGTGCCTTCAATATAGTTAGCCAGGTATAGTGTAGTTAGGTGTAGGTGCCTTCAGTATAGGTAGCCAGGTATAGTGTAGTTAGGTGCAGGTGCCTTCAGTATAGTTAGCCAGGTATAGTGTAGTTAGGTGTGGTGCCTTCAGTATAGTTAGCCAGGTATAGTGTAGTTAGGTGTATGTGCCTTCAGTATAGGTTGCCAGGTATAGTGTAGTTAGGTGTAGGGGCCTTCAGTATAGTTAGCCAGGTATAGTGTAGTTAGGTGTGGGTAGCTTCAGTATAGTTAGCGAGGTATAGTGTAGTTAGGTGTAGGTGCCTTCAGTATAGTTAGCCAGGTATAGTGTAGTTAGATGTAGGTGCCTTCAGTATAGATAGCCAGGTATAGTGTAGTTAGGTGTGGGTGCCTTCAGTATAGTTAGCCAGGTATAGTGTAGTTAGGTGTAGGTGCCTTCAGTATAGTTAGCCAGGTATAGTGTAGTTAGATGTAGGTGCCTTCAGTATAGATAGCCAGGTATAGTGTAGTTAGGTGTGGGTGCCTTCAGTATAGTTAGCCAGGTATAGTGTAGTTAGGTGTAGGTGCCTTCAGTATAGTTAGCCAGGTATAGTGTAGTTAGGTGTAGGTGCCTTCAGTATAGTTAGCCAGGTATTGTGTAGTTAGGTGTAGGTGCCTTCAATATAGTTAGCCAGGTATAGTGTAGTTAGGTGTAGGTGCCTTCAGTATAGTTAGCCAGGTATAGTGTAGTTAGGTGTAGGTGCTTTCAGTATAGATAGCCAGGTATAGTGTAGTTAGGTGTGGGTGCCTTCAGTATAGTTAGCCAGGTATAGTGTAGTTAGGTGTAGGTGCCTTCAGTATAGTTAGCCAGGTATAGTGTAGTTAGGTGTAGGTGCCTTCAGTATAGATAGCCAGGTATAGTGTAGTTAGGTGTGGGTGCCTTCAGTATAGTTAGCCAGGTATAGTGTAGTTAGATGTAGGTGCCTTCAGTATAGTTAGCCAGGTATAGTGTAGTTAGGTGTGGTGCCTTCAGTATAGTTAGCCAGGTATAGTGTAGTTAGGTGTGGGAGCCTTCAGTATAGTTAGCCAGGTATAGTGTAGTTAGGTGTGGGTGCCTTCAATATAGTTAGCCAGGTATAGTGTAGTTAGGTGTAGGTGCCTTAAGTATAGTTAGCCAGGTATAGTGTAGTTAGGTGTAGGTGCCTTCAGTATAGTTAGCCAGGTATAGTGTAGTTAGGTGTAGGGGCCTTCAGTATAGTTAACCAGGTATAGTGTAGTTAGGTGTAGGGGCCTTCAGTATAGTTAGCCAGGTATAGTGTAGTTAGGTGTGGGTGCCTTCAGTATAGTTAGCCAGGTATAGTGTAGTTAGGTGTGGGTGCCTTCAGTATAGTTAGCCAGGTATAGTGTAGTTAGGTGTGGGTGCCTTCAGTATAGTTAGCCAGGTATAGTGTAGTTAGGTGTAGGTGCCTTCAGTATAGTTAGCCAGGTATAGTGTGGTTAGGTGTTGGGGCCTTCAGTATAGTTAGCCAGGTATAGTGTACTTAGGTGTGGGTGCCTTCAGTATAGTTAGCCAGGTATAGTGTAGTTAGGTGTAGGTGCCTTCAGTATAGTTAGCCAGGTATAGTGTAGTTAGGTGCAGGGGCCTTCAGTATAGGTTACCAGGTATAGTGTAGTTAGGTGTAGGGGCCTTCAGTATAGTTAGCCAGGTATAGTGTAGTTAGGTGCAGGGGCCTTCAGTATAGGTTACCAGGTATAGTGTAGTTAGGTGTAGGGGCCTTCAGTATAGTTAGCCAGGTATAGTGTAGTTAGGTGTGGGTGGCTTCAGTATAGTTAGCGAGGTATAGTGTAGTTAGGTGTGGTGCCTTCAGTATAGTTAGCGAGGTATAGTGTAGTTAGGTGTAGGTGCCACTTACCTCCCTCCAGTTCCAGCGGCGGTGTCTGGGGCTCCTCCTGGTCTCCCCACCTTCGGCCGCGCTGGCTAGAGTGCAGATGGGCACTCTAATGAAGACTCCGGCAGGCGAAGGGGGTGGCGGGCAGCGTACGTTGATGCATTGTGCCCAGCGCCGCCCCCAGCTATGACGTCGTGGCGTCCTCCTCTCCCGCTGTACCGCCTCTCTCCTCTCTGCCTCTTCCGATTGGCCAGCGGCCGGCAGCAGAATCTGACAGCTGCCGGTCGCAAAATTTAACATGATGCGGCTACCAAATAGGTGGTCGCGATCTACCGGTAGATCGCGATCGACCTATTGGGCACCCCTGACCTACAGTATATTATTAAAATATAACTAGAATTGTAAATGAATGCCTATAAATAGTGATAAGCAACGGATACATTTCCGAATAGGTTTTATTTGGAATTCATCCAGGTAATTAGCACACCTGAGCGGGGGTGGGGGGGTTAAACTTACCTAGGAGCCTTCTGCTTTAATCCCTCCCACGGCGCGTCCCACACTGCGTTCCAGTTCACAGTCACGTGACTACCGCACTTCCTCCTTCAACCTCAAGGTTTCATTGAATCATGTATGAATAGTTCAGGAGTGTTGAAGGGGGTTGGAGCATCCCCCCACCCCCCTCAAACAAAATAAAATAGTTGGCATAAGGAAAGGTCCCTCACCTCCATGTTGATGCTGCCATGCATAGTTGCATATGGAGGTGTTGGGACTAATCACTCCCTTCTTGGTAACTGCTGACAGCCATGCAAGAACAGCTTTCCCAATGAAGCAAATGAGAGTTTCAGAGCAGAGTTTTAAAGGACAACTAACATGAGAAGAATATGGAGGCTGCCATATTTTATTTCCTTTTAAATCGTGCCAGTTGCCTGGCAGCCCTGCTGGTCTATTTGGCTGCAGGAGTGTCTGAATCACACCAGAAACAAGCATGCAGCTAATCTTGTCAAATCTAACAATAATGTCAGAAACGCCTGATCTGCATATGCTTGTTAAGGGTCTATGGCTAAAAGTATTAGAGGCATAGGACCAGCAGGATAGCCAGGCAACTGGAATTGCTTTAAAGGAAATAAAAATAGCAGTCTCCATATCACTCTCTCTTCAGTTGTCCTTTAAGAAAAAGCTCCAGAGTAATCACAGGCATATCCGAGTAATGCAGTTTGTTAAAATATTACAAATACAGTATTTAACCACTTTACCCCCACGCATACGAATTTCTCCGTCCCTTTTTCCATCCTTTAACCCCCAGGGACGGAGAAATCCGTACTTTGCGCACTCCTGCCGCTGTCCGCGCTCCCGTTTGTAAACACGCCGCCCGCCGCTAGTAAACACGCCGCCGCCCGCTCGCCCGGAGATCAATGAACGGGAAAATCCATTCCCGTTCGTTGATCTAAGCCCCGCAATGATCCGCTGCTCTCCGATGGGCAGCGCGATCATTGTGAAAAACGCACACTTACCCAGCCTCCAAGTACTTCCTCCAAGCTTCCGGAAGGACGCTTGGAGGTCGCATTAAAACAAAAAGTTACTGTGGCCATCTTGTGGTCAAATAGTAAAACTACACCCTAAACATTTTTCCCATACAAATAAATTACTTTTACACAAAAAATGAACTCATTACCTCCCACACTCCCAATTTTTTTTTTTTTTTTTTTTTTTTGTAATTAAAAATAAAATAAAATGTACAATAAAAAAAAAAATACATAAATAGTTACCTTAGGGACTGAACTTTTTAAATATTTATATCAGGAGGGTACAACACTGTTACTTTATAAACTATGGGCTTGTAATTAGGGATGGACGCAAAACTGAAAAAAATGCACCTTTATTTCCAAATAAAATATTGGCGCCAAACATTGTGATAGGGGCATAATTTAAACGGTTTTATAACCGGGACAAAAGGGCAAATACATTTCATAGGTTTTAATTACAGTAGCATGCATTATTTAAAAACTAGAATGGCCGAAAACTGAAAAATAATTAATTTTGTTCCCATATTTTTCCTATTTTCCCATTAAAACACATTTAGAATAAAATAATTCTTGGCATAATGTCCCACCTAAAGAAAGCCTAATTAGTGGCGGAAAAAACAAGATATAGTTCATTTCATTGTGATAAGTAATGATAAAGTTATAGACGAATGAGTGGAAGGAGCGCTGAAAGGTGAAAATTGCTCTGGTGGTCAGGGGGTAAAACCCCTCAAGGGTGAAGTGGTTAAAGAGGAACTCCAGTGAAAATAATGTAATAAAAAAAGTACTTCATTTTTACAATAATTATGTATAAATGATTTAGTCAGTGTTTGCCCATTGTAAAATCTTTTAAATCCCTGATTTACATTCTGACATTTATCACATGGTGACATTTTTACTGCTGGCAGGTGATGTAGCTGTTGTATGCTGTTTAGGCAGTTGGAAACAGCTGTAAACAGCTATTTCCCACAATGCAACAAGGTTCACAGACAGGAAACTGCCAGAAGTACCTCGGTACTCAGAGCTTCTTGTGGGAGGGGTTTCACCACAATATCAGTCATACAGCGCCCCCTGATGGTCTGTTTGTGAAAAGGAATAGATTTCTCATGTAAAAGGGGGTATCAGCTACTGATTGGCATTAAGTTCAACTCTTGGTTGGAGTTTCTCTTTAAAGAGGAGCTTTTAGCCATACTAAGCCAGAAAAAAAAAACACATATGTAAGTAGATCAGGGGCGTATCTGAGTAACTCACCCACAAACTCACCTACTCATGGTTCCAGGCACTGGAGTTCCCGTCTATACTCTCTGCACCACCGCCGTACAGGGTGGCAATAGTGCAGAGTGTATAGACGGGAACCCCAGTGCCTGGAACCATGAGTAGGTTAGTGTGTGTGCGCTGCCTTTATTCCTCCCTGCTGCAATCTGTAATGCTGTGGGAAGGATGGGGATGCTGTGGGGTAGAGGGTGGATGCTGTTTGGAATCCCAATGGAAGTGGCAGCAATGCGGGGGAATCCACCAGCAGCTGCTCCATTACACGCGCTCGTTTCGTCGCTCCCCCCTGCATAGCAAAAGATGCATCGTGTGCAAAGGCTGATGACACGTCTGTACAGCGTTGTTAGTGCACTGTCGACTTTGGCTGACAACGCATCTGATGCTATGCGCAGAGGGGTGGAGGGACGACAAGCGCGTCCGATGGAGCGGCTTCCAAAGGGTGAGGAGGTGTCAATACAATGCAGTTGGCTTATGCTTAGGCATCGCTAATGGTCCGACCAACATGCCAGATCTTTAGCGACTGTCGTTCGGCCGCTGCACTCGCTCTGGACTGCTGCAAAACTCTTAGCCATGCCGTTCGTTATAGTCCGTCACAGCCAAGTTCAGACCAGTGTGGAAATAAATGTAATTTGCTGTATAATATACAGTATGGTATTAGATTTAATGCAGGTGTTTTTATAGAATGAAACAGAACTTTGAATTTTCTGCAATGCTGTAATATGTGCAACTGCCAGTAGGTGGTGCACATACACCATCATAACTCTTTTCAGGCCAGTTTTCAGTGTGTACGAGGCTAATTCGTCCATACTGTTTGCAGCACTTTTTTATGAATGAGTTAGCCTTGTCCTTACCACCAGGGAGGTTCTGTCCTAGGGATAGTGGAGCACACCCCTTTAGAATAAAATAGTGATGTGCCTCGGCTTGTCCAGCAACACTCCGGATCCACACAGCAAGAAGGGAGAAAAGCCGGCACCAGCAGATGTATCTTATGCTCTTTTATTGTTTAAAACATGCATACAGCATTCAAATAGCGACGTTTCGAAGCTTAGCGCTTCTTTCTCAAGCTTTGCTGTGCATGACAAAATTACAATGACCATCGTTCCGCTTTATATACTCTAACATGGGCAAAGGGCAGCTAATCAGCTTATCCTGCGTACTAACAACCAATTCACTAGGTAGGACCTGATTTTATTGGTTGTTAGTATGTAGGATAAGCTGATTGGCTGCCCTTTGCCCATGTTAAGGTGCCCATACACTGGTCGATTTGCCATCAGATTCGACCAACAGATAGATCCCTCTCTGATCGAATCTGATCAGAGAGGGATTGTATGGCCACCTTTACTGCAAACAGATTGTGAATCGATTTCAGCCTGAAACCGATCACGATCTGTGGAGCTGCCGCCGCCGCCCCCCCCCCCCCCCCCCGCATACATTACCTGTTCCTGGCCGGCGCAAGTCCCGCTGTCTTCTTCTCCGCTCCGGCTACTGAACTTCCTGTCGAGGGGAACTTTAAACAGTAGAGGGAGCTCTACTGTTTAAACTTCCTGCCGGGACAGGAAGTTCTGTGTAGCTCTGGAGCCCGAAGCGGAGAAGAAACGGTCTGGAGCCCGAAGCGGAGAAGATCAGGGGACTTGCGCCGGCTGGAGCAGGTAATGTATTACTGCTGTATTGCGTCGGTCGTCGGGCATTCGAACGCCGCTAACGACACACTCCCGACCCGCCGGCGACCGAGAAAAATCTTCTGCACGGATGGGTCGACGGGAATCGACGGGAATGATCGATTTCGGACGGAAATCGGTTGTTCTGTCAGCCGTGTGCGCGACGATTTCACAGCCGTTTCGATCACTGTGATCGAAACGGCTGTATATCGGTGGGAAAATCGTTAGGTGTATGGGCCCCTTAAGACTGCTTTCACAGTGGGACGTTACAGGCGCACGTTAGAGCAGCCTGTAACGCACCCCAACGCACAGCAATGAAAAATCAATGGGCTGTTAACAGTGCCAGCGTTGCGTTACATTGTAACGCAGTACGTCTACATAACGTACTGCATGCAGTACTTTACACGCGGCTAAGCCGCATTAGACTGTTTGCACATGCTCAGTAGGGTTTTTTTTCATTTTATGGGCGGAGAGGAGGCGGGGAGAGGCCGCTACGTAGCCAGGCACATGGCTACTTATTATTCACTGCACTTGCAGTGTTTACATCCTGGAGCGGCCGCGGATTGGCTGGCGGGACCACGTGATGCGGAGAGCTCCGCTCACGTTGTCTCCGCAGTGCCTCCGACAGAGCAGGCGCACCAAGAGCTGCTTGTAACGCGGCTCTTGGTAGCGTCCTGCTCCAACATCACCAGGCGTTGCGTTAGGGGCACGTTATGTGCCCTATAACGTCCCCTAAATGCAACGTCCTGGTGTGTAAGTAGCCTTAACCAACCTCTCCTGTGGAACTCTGTATTGCATCAGATTTTTGTGCTTTGCATGGTCCTTCGTCTAACCAGGATTCACAGGATTCACTGTAGGTTAGTGGGGATTCCGGTGAAGAAAAGGTTGGTGCAGTTCTGAAAATTCTACTGGAGAGTGGCAGGGAAATCTGTAATGGACAAGGGAGGGGGGGAAACAAGAGCACACTCAGATGGGTGGAAAATAAAACTGACCAGCAGGCCGAGGAAAGGTCTTACCTTGTATAGTTGCTGATGGATCTATATGGGTTAGTCAGCTTGCAGGTTTTGTCCCACTCTGCTCAGGTACCGGGTGCTAGGATCAAGCGTTCCTCCCGGGGTCCAGAATCTATAGTGTATTCCAGCTCAAAGGTGTGGTTCCTGGAGATTGTAGCCTTATGTGTACAGTTTCCAGGAACCACATCTTTGAGCTGGAATACAGAATTCAGGGGTCTCAAACTCAATTTACCTGGGGCCACAGGAGGCAAAGTCAGGATGAGGCTGGGCCGCATAAGGGATTTCACAAAAAAAAGTCCTCAAATGTCATTATTAACAGTTTTAGTTATTTCTTATGAACATAAAGTGTCTTAGCAGCTAATTTTGCACACAGAACATCTTCCACTCTTCCCATATAACTGTTATGATGGCATGTAATTTCCTCAATCAGCAGTAATTGCCGGGGGGCAATCCGCCGGCATTTCCTGGAAGGGGCAGAGCTTTCAGCTTCAGCTCTTCCCCTCCTGATGTCAATCGCGGCGCATCACCGCCTCTGCCCGCCCCTCTCACTCTTCCTTCACAGGGAGGGGCGGCCAGAGGCGGCGATGCGCCGCGATTGACGTCAGGAGGGGCAGAGCTGAAAGCTCTGCCCTTTCCAGGAAATGCCGGTGGATTGCCCCCGGGTGATTTGGGGGCTCTGCAGCCCTCGTTTAGCAGCGGGGATGCGGCGGATTACTTGGGAGCACTGAAGCGAACTATAAGGAAGCTTTTGCCGGCGCGGGCCACAAAATATTGTATTGAGGGCCGCGAGTTTGAGACCCCTGGCATAGATGCTGGACCCCTGGAGGAACACCTGATCCTAGCACCCTGTCCATGGGACAAAGCCTGCAAGCTGACTAACCCATACGGGCCTGCAAGGTGAGACCTCTCCTTAGCCTGCTGACCAGTTTTCTTTTCGACCTGTCTGAGTGCACTCGTTCCCCCCTCCCTTGTCCATTACAGACATGGATTCATAATGAGGCATATGGGAAATTTCCCATGTGAGCATGATTCCTGTTCTACTTCTAACTAATAATAATCTTCTAGGACCCCATCCAAATGGAGTTTATATGTTCTTCTCAGGTCTTAGTAGGTTTCCTCTCCTCCAGGCACTCTGATTTCCTTTCATATTGCAAAACATACTAGTAGGTTGCTGGCACTTGATAATGATATGGATCAGCCCTCTGGTAGGGATTATGGTAGGGACCCCCCAGTTTTGGCAGCCAATCTCTCTCTGATTGGAACGAGTTCTGTTGGCCGCCATTAACCACAGGCCAATACCCGATCGGTTTTAACAGGAAATATTGCAAAAATTGGCTTTGGGATACCGCACCCCCCCTCAGTGTAACTGTTCCCAGTGCAGTTATACTCTACCTTCTGCCGTCCTCATACTTTCGCATTTGCAACCCCTACGTGGGTGCCAGCGTTATGACACGTGAGGTGCTTGTGTCATCACACACGCACCCCACATGCTATATGCCGGTAGCTAGGTGAGGCAAGAATAGGGAAGTGAGGAGGACACTAGCCTGTGGCGTATAACTGCATGGGGCACATAAAACATTACAGGTGGGACACAGGGGCTGGGAGCTTTCATCATGTTCATCGTTCGCAAGTATCGCATAAGCTACGCATGTAGTCTGCTCGAGATTTTCCAGGATGTCCAAACCCTGGAACAAGCGTATGGCTAATCCCGTCTTAAGTCAGAGAACCTGATCTGCCGCATGCTTGTTCAGGGCCTATGGCTAAAATTAGAGACACAGGATCAGGAGGACTTGATATTGCAACCTCCATTTCCCTCTCACATCAGGTAGGACTTCCAAGGCAAAAGCCCTAATCTATTTTTTTACTCACTTGGGGCTTCTGTCAGCCCCTAGCAGCCTTCTCAGTCCCTCGCCGCAGCCCCGGTCCTCCTCAGTGGCCAGTTGTAATGATTGTGAACCCGCTGGTTGGCAGAAGAGCCGAACCCAGCCAGCGGATCGCGATCATTATGCGCCCGGTGTTCCGAGGAGGACCAGGGCTGCGGCGAGGGACTGAGAAGGCTGCGAGGAGCTGGAAGAAGCAGAATCTAAAAAAAAAATAGATTAGGGCAGGGATCTCAAACTCAATTTACCTGGGGGCCGCAGAAGGCAAAGTCAGGATGAGGCTGGGCCGCATAAGGGATTTCACAAAAAAAGTCAATCAGCAGCCCCCTCCTGTCCCTTGCATTGATTTTTATTTCAAAATCAAATTCACACTGAAGCAAACTATTTTGCCTATTTTACCTTATAGTTCGCTTTAGTGCTCCCATTACAAGTAATCCGCCGTGCCCCCGCCACAAAACGAGGGCTGCAGAGCCGCCAAATCGGCCGGGGGGCAATCCGCCGCAATTTCCTGGAAGGGACAGAGCTTCCAGCTTCAGCTCTGCCACTCCTGACGTCAATCGCGGTGCATCGCCGCCTCTCCCCGCCCCTCTCTGTGAAGGAAGAGTGAGAGGGACGGGCAGAGGCGGCGATGCGCCGCGATTGAAGTCAGGAGGGGCAGAGCTGAAAGCTCTGCCGCTTCCAGGAAATGCCAGCGGATTGCCCCCCGGGCGATTTGGGGGCTCTGCAGCCCTCGTTTAGCAGTGGGGATGCGGCGGATTACTTGGGAGCACTGAAGCAAACTATAAGGAAGCTTTTGCCGGCGCGGGCCACAAAATATTGTATCGAGGGCCGCAAATGGCCGCGAGTTTGAGACCCCTGGATTAGGGTTTTTGCCTGGAAGTCCTTTAAATCTTGTGGCTAGGAAGATGAAATCTGTTACATCTTCTACTCCTTCCCAGTCTGTTTGCAGATGGTTCATTGGATCAGGGATAGCCCCCCATTGAAAGCTGGAATTTTCCGTGTACAGCAGCAAAACTACCCTGTAAACCGTTCTAGATAACAGCAGCACATACCGTAGCACCTGACAACAAACAACGCAGAATAAACACCCTTTGAAGAAGAAGCACGTTAGACGTCACTCAGCCAGTCTCATTTGTGTTCGTCTGTCCTCCGCACTGTACCACGTGACCTCTGCTGCGCTGGATGACTGGCTGGTCTCCGGAAACATGGCCGCCAGCTGTCATCGCACGGCAGCCCGGCGGAGACACAAGGAGGGTGCACTGCGCGCTCTTGCGGCCGGCTGTCTGTCTGGCGGTCAGATTTGAATCAGTAGAGCTGGTGACTAGAGATGGGAAGTTCGGATCTTTTCAATGATCCGGATGATTCGAATCGGATCATTGAAGAGATCCGGATCTTTGATCCGAATCTCGGATCATTTTACTACCGGAAGCATTCGGGGGTGAAATGAACAGCAGGACAGGTCTGTGGACAGGAGAAGGAGAGGGGGGTGGACACACAGAGTAGGGGAGAAGATGGACAGAGGGCAGGGAGTGGACAGAGAAGGGAGGAGGGACGAGCAGAGAGCAGAAATGTTTGCACGTAATACTCACAGTCATATGCTTTACATATATTTCACCTATATGTTCATCTGTACACTTTGAAAGAAAAGGTCGCACAGTGAAAGAAAGCATTCCCAGAAGATAAGTGCAGCTGTTTAGTGCCGAGTGCAGGAGGATTATATTGCCTTTCAATCACAGTGTCTGCAAAGTTACTGAGCTGTGCTGAGCCAAAAGCTTCCCATGTGTTCACTGTGCAGCACTACGGAACAGCCAGCCTATAATGGGCAGAATGTTATAGCCAGTATGTGTGCTCTACACATATCTGGCAGTGGCACCCATGTCCCCTTTCTCTCTCAGCTACCTGTCTCCCTGCAAGGCTGCCTCCCATCCAACTCAGCGATCTCTGCTTCCAGGACCCCGCTGCCCGCTGAGAGGGGGCGTGTCGCTCCTGGCCCCGCCCCTTTTGCGATCCGAATCGTTCATTTTGATGATTCGGATGATCGACTCATAAAATAGATTCGGATCAAAGATCCGAATCGTTCATGATCCGGACAACACTACTGGTGACAAATTAGTGAGCGGAGCTCGGACAGGACGGGGTAATGAGCTTCTAATGTATCTGTATGACTGGCTTATGTATGATCAGCCTCTCCCTATTGCCTGCTCCTAACAGCAGCCTCTCCCCCCTGTCTGCCTGCTCCTAACAGCAGCCTCTCCCCCCTGTCTGCCTGCTCCTAACAGCAGCCTCTCCCCCCTGTCTGCCTGCTCCTAACAGCAGCCTCTCCCCCCTGTCTGCCTGCTCCTAACAGCAGCCTCTCCCCCCTGCCTGCTCCTAACAGCAGCCTCTCCCCCCTGCCTGCTCCTAACAGCAGCCTCTCCCCCCTGCCTGCTCCTAACACCAGCCTCTCCCCACTGCCTGCTCCTAACACCAGCCTCTCCCCCCTGCCTGCTCCTAACACCAGCCTCTCCCCCCTGCCTGCTCCTAACACCAGCCTCTCCCTACTGCCTGCTCCTAACACCAGCCTCTCCCTACTGCCTGCTCCTAACACCAGCCTCTCCCTACTGCCTGCTCCTAACACCAGCCTCTCCCTACTGCCTGCTCCTAACACCAGCCTCTCCCTACTGCCTGCTCCTAACACCAGCCTCTCCCTACTGCCTGCTCCTAACACCAGCCTCCCCCGCCTGCTCCTAACACCAGCCTCTTCCTACTGCCTGCTCCTAACACCAGCCTCTTCCTACTGCCTGCTCCTAACACCAGCCTCTTCCTACTGCCTGCTCCTAACAGCAGCCTCCCCCGCCTGCTCCTAACAGCAGCCTCCCCCGCCTGCTCCTAACAGCAGCCTCCCCCGCCTGCTCCTAACAGCAGCCTCCCCCGCCTGCTCCTAACACCAGCCTCCCCCGCCTGCTCCTAACAGCAGCCTCCCCCGCCTGCTCCTAACAGCAGCCTCCCCCGCCTGCTCCTAACACCAGCCTCCCCCGCCTGCTCCTAACACCAGCCTCCCCCGCCTGCTCCTAACACCAGCCTCTCCCCCCTGCCTGCTCCTAACAGCAGCCTCTCCCCCTGCCTGCTCCTAACAGCAGCCTCTCCCCCCTGCCTGCTCCTAACAGCAGCCTCTCCCCCCTGCCTGCTCCTAACAGCAGCCTCTCCCCCCTGCCTGCTCCTAACAGCAGCCTCTCCCCCCTGCCTGCTCCTAACAGCAGCCTCTCCCCCCTGCCTGCTCCTAACAGCAGCCTCTCCCCCCTGCCTGCTCCTAACAGCAGCCTCTCCCCCCTGCCTGCTCCTAACAGCAGCCTCTCCCCCCTGCCTGCTCCTAACAGCAGCCTCTCCCCCCTGCCTGCTCCTAACAGCAGCCTCTCCCCCCCCCCCCTGCCTGCTCCTAACAGCAGCCTCTTCCCCCCCCCCCCCCTGCCTGCTCCTAACAGCAGCCTCTCCCCCCCCCTGCCTGCTCCTAACAGCAGCCTCCCCCCCCCCTGCCTGCTCCTAACAGCAGCCTCTCCCCCCCCTGCCTGCTCCTAACAGCAGCCTCTCCCCCCCCCCCTGCCTGCTCCTAACACCAGCCTCTCTCCCCCTGCCTGCTCCTAACACCAGCCTCTCTCCCCCTGCCTGCTCCTAACACCAGCCTCTCTCCCCCTGCCTGCTCCTAACATCAGCCTCTCTACCACCGCCTGCTCCTAACACCAGCCTCTCCCCCCCCCCTGCCTGCTCCTAACGCCAGCCTCTCCCCCCCCCCCCCCTGCCTGCTCCTAACACCAGCCTCTCCCCCCCCCCCTGCCTGCTCCTAACGCCAGCCTCTCCCCCCCCCCTGCCTGCTCCTAACAGCAGCCTCTCCCTACTGCCTGCTCCTAACACCAGCCTCTTCCTACTGCCTGCTCCTAACACCAGCCTCTTCCTACTGCCTGCTCCTAACACCAGCCTCTTCCTACTGCCTGCTCCTAACACCAGCCTCTCCCCCCCTGCCTGCTCCTAACACCAGCCTCTCCCCCCCTGCCTGCTCCTAACAGCAGCCTCTCCACCCCCTGCCTGCTCCTAACAGCAGCCTCTCCCCCCCCCCCTGCCTGCTCCTAACACCAGCCTCTCTCCCCCTGCCTGCTCCTAACACCAGCCTCTCTCCCCCTGCCTGCTCCTAACACCAGCCTCTCTCCCCCTGCCTGCTCCTAACACCAGCCTCTCTCCCACCGCCTGCTCCTAACACCAGCCTCCCCCCCCGCCTGCTCCTAACGCCAGCCTCTCCCCCCCCCGCCTGCTCCTAACGCCAGCCTCTCCCCCCCCCCCCCTGCCTGCTCCTAACAGCAGCCTCTCCCTACTGCCTGCTCCTAACACCAGCCTCTTCCTACTGCCTGCTCCTAACACCAGCCTCTTCCTACTGCCTGCTCCTAACACCAGCCTCTTCCTACTGCCTGCTCCTAACACCAGCCTCTTCCTACTGCCTGCTCCTAACAGCAGCCTCCCCCGCCTGCTCCTAACAGCAGCCTCCCCCGCCTGCTCCTAACAGCAGCCTCCCCCGCCTGCTCCTAACAGCAGCCTCCCCCGCCTGCTCCTAACAGCAGCCTCCCCCGCCTGCTCCTAACAGCAGCCTCCCCCGCCTGCTCCTAACAGCAGCCTCCCCCGCCTGCTCCTAACAGCAGCCTCTCCCCCCCTGCCTGCTCCTAACAGCAGCCTCTCCCCCCTGCCTGCTCCTAACAGCAGCCTCTCCCCCCCTGCCTGCTCCTAACAGCAGCCTCTCCCCCCCTGCCTGCTCCTAACAGCAGCCTCCCCCCCCCCCTGCCTGCTCCTAACAGCAGCCTCCCCCCCCCCCTGCCTGCTCCTAACAGCAGCCTCTCCCCCCCCCCCCCCGCCTGCTCCTAACAGCAGCCTCTCCCTCCCTGCCTGCTCCTAACAGCAGCCTCTCCCCCCCCCTGCCTGCTCCTAACAGCAGCCTCTCCTGCCCCCCCCCCCCCCCTACAGCAGCCTCCCCTCCTGCCTGCTCCTAACAGCAGCCTCTCCCTCCCCCCCCCCCCCCCCTGCCTGCTCCCAACGCCAGCCTCTTCCCCCTGCCGCCTGCTCCCGACGCCAGCCTCTTCCCCCTGCCGCCTGCTCCCGACGCCAGCCTCTTCCCCCTGCTCGCCTGCTCCCGACGCCAGCCTCTTCCCCCTGCTCGCCTGCTCCCGACGCCAGCCTCTTCCCCTGCTCCCGACGCCAGCCTCTTCCCCCTGCTCGCCTGCTCCCGACGCCAGCCTCTTCCCCCTGCCGCCTTCTACCGACGCCAGCCTCTTCCCCCTGCCACCTGCTCCCGACGCCAGCCTCTCCCCTAACTCCCACCTTGTGCCAATTTTTTCCTGCCTGCTACCCAATGCAATCGTCACCTTACCTGCTGCCTGTCACTAACCTCTACCTACCTGCTGCTCAATGACAATCTCTCCCTTCCTGTTGCCCAATACAAACCCCTTCCTGCCTTTACCATTGGTTGACTTGTTAGTCTTCTATCAAGACCTCGTTGTAATTTGTTAATGTCAGGGCTGTCTTCTGTGGCTTTTCTCATCTGCAGTATTTAGGTGCAGTACTTACGGGAGACATGGATCCAGGAGACTTAGATGACTTATGTTCTCACATCAATTCCAAGATTTCTATCATCAAGAGAACTCTGCAGCTGCGACACATCGGTATGGTTTTCTTTTTTCCTTTTCTGTAGTCCATTCTGTATTGAACAGGATACAGGCATCATGTATACATACACAACACTCTACATGCCAGCATAGCGTGTTTTCTGCTTGTCTTAGGCCTCATTCACATTGGCCTCAATTCACTAAGCTTAT
Source organism: Hyperolius riggenbachi (assembly GCF_040937935.1). Classification (NCBI taxonomy): domain Eukaryota; kingdom Metazoa; phylum Chordata; class Amphibia; order Anura; family Hyperoliidae; genus Hyperolius; species Hyperolius riggenbachi. The sequence goes on along the minus strand of NC_090646.1, from coordinate 645,652,527 downwards.
CTCCTGTCTTTAATAACTCTTCTAGAGTTGTTACCATGGTGATAAGGCATGTGGTATTCAGGAAACATTTTACCTCAGGCAAACCTAAAGTTAACTCTTCTATCCTTAAAGAGACTCCGTAACAAAAATTGCATCCTGTTTTTTATCATCCTACAAGTTCCAAAAGCTATTCTAATGTGTTTTGGCTTACTGCAGCACTTTCTACTATCACCATCTCTGTAATAAATCAACTTATCTCTCTCTTGTCAGACTTGTCAGCATGTGTCTGGAAGGCTGCCAAGTTCTTCAGTGTTGTGGTTCTGCTATGAACTCCCCCTTCCAGGCCCCTCTCTGCACACTGCCTGTGTGTTATGTAGATTAGAGCAGCTTCTCTCTTCTCTCTTATCTTTTACAAGCTGGATAAATCCTCCTCTGAGCTGGCTGGGCTTTCACATACTGAGGAATTACAAACAAGGGCAAAGCTGTTTGCAGGAAGAAAAGAGCAGCCTGAAACTTCAGTGCATGAGAACAGGGGGAAAGAAACACACAAATGATCTCTTGAGATTCAAAAGGAAAGCTGTATACAGCCTGCTTGTGTATGGATGTATTTTTCTATGTGTGGAAATACTGTACATCAACCTACTTCCTGTTTTGGTGGCCATTTTGTTTGTTTACAAACACACTTTTTAACCACTTCACCACTGAGGGGTTTTACCCCCTGACCACCAGAGCAATTTTCACCTTTCAGCGCTCCTTCCATTCATTCGTCTATAACTTTATTATTACTTATCGCAATGAAATGAACTATATCTTGTTTTTTTCGCCACCAATTAGGCTTTCTTTAGGTGGGACATTATGCCAAGAATTATTTTTTTCTAAATGTGTTTTAATGGGAAAATAGGAAAAATGTGGGGAAAAAAATAATTATTTTTCAGTTTTCGGCCATTATAGTTTTTAAATAATGCATGCTACTGTAATTAAAACCCATGAAACGTATTTGCCCTTTTGTCCCGGTTATAAAACCATTTAAATTATGTCCCTATCACAATGTTTGGCGCCAATATTTTATTTGGAAATAAAGGTGCATTTTTTTCAGTTTTGCGTCCATCCCTAATTACAAGCCCATAGTTTATAAAGTAACAGTGTTATACCCTCTTGACATAAATATTTAAAAAGTTCAGTCCCTAAGGTAACTATTTATGTATTTTTTTTAATTGTAAATTTTTTAATTTTTTTTTAATTACAAAAAAAAATAAAAAATGGGGAGTGTGGGAGGTAATGAGTTAATTTTATGTGTAAAAGTCATTTATTTGTATGTGAAAAATGTGTAGGGTGTAGTTTACTATTTGGCCACAAGATGGCCACAGTAACTTTTTGTTTTAATGCGACCTCCAAGCTTCCTTCCGGAAGCTTGGAGGAAGAATAAGGAGGCTGGACACGTGAGTTTTTTCTCACAATGATCGCGCTGCCCATAGGAGAGCAGCTGATCATTGCGGGATCAACGAACGGGAATGGATTTTCCTGTTCATTGATCTCTGGACGAGCGGGCGGCGGCGGTTTTACTAGCGGCGGGCGGCGTGTTTACGAGCGGGAGCGCGGGCAGCGTCGGGAACGCGGAAAGTACGTGTTTCTCCGTCCCTGGTTTTTAAAGGATGGAAAAAGGGGCGGAGAAATACGTACGCGCGGGGGTAAAGTGGTTAAAACTGTTTTTAACCACTTTTAATGCGGCGAGGAGCGGCAAAAATTGTGAAAGAGGGTAATAGGAGATGTCCCCTAACGCACTGGTATGTTTACTTTTGAGCGATTTTAACAATACAGATTCTCTTTAAAATAACTCCAGAGTTAAAGACAGGTTTATTAACTGCATGTGAAAATAACTACAGAGGAGGTAAAATAACTACAGAGGAGGTAAAATAACTACAGAGGAGGTAAAATAACTACAGAGGAGGTAAAATAACTACAGAGGAGGTAAAATAACTACAGAGGAGGTAAAATAACTACAGAGGAGGTAACATAACTACAGAGGAGGTAACTTAACTACAGAGGAGGTAACTTAAGGAATGAAGAGATAAGATAACTATCTCTTATGTGGAGGTAAGTTTTCTCTTGCCTTATTATCTCCAGCATGATCTTAGTGAATTGAGGCCATTATGTCCACTTCTGTCCACTTTTTATCAGCACATCAATGTTACAGATTTATACAGGTGGCTGAAAAGCGGACAGAAGCGCACTAGTGTGAATGAGGCCTAATGTTACAGCAATTATACTACCTACTTTTCTTCTTGTTTCGGGTCCTGAGGCATGCTGGGAGTGATGACTCCATTAAAGTGAAACTGAGCTTTAGCACAGCACAGGGCAGAAGGAATACAGAGAGGAATGCACCCTGTACGTATTTAGAGAGTTTAGTAATTTGAATTCTCTGCTCAGGAATCTCCTCGGCAGAGCAGCTAATTTGTAAACACAGGATGTTAGCCCTATGTCAGCTTCACTGAAAGCAGGAAGTAGACATACTACAGATTTATTGCAGGATTTGTATTGGCTGTAACAAAAATGTTTTTCTTTAAAGTAAAACTGTAAGGAAAATAAACAGCCGCACCTGATGGTGTACTTACCTTGGGGGGGGGGCTCTGGATCTTAATGAGGTTTCACCCTCTAGGATTCAGCAGTGGCAGCCCGTGAAAATACAGCTGACAAGCATATTTACCTTCCCCACAGTAGCATCTGAGCCCGATCGGGTTCGCTCTACTGCGCAGGCGACTTGCAGTGGAATGGATCTGATCAGGCTCGGGTATTTCCACTGGAGCTCATCAGAAAGCCGCTACTGCACTGGAGCTCGGAATGTAAACATTTACAATGCTGCTGTTTGGGAGCTGCAATCGCTGGATCCTGGAGGGTGAAGAGGATGGGGAAAGCCTCATTAGGACCCAGAGGCTTCCCCGTCCTGAGGTAAGTACCCCCCAGGGGCTTTTTTAAATTTATTTTTTATATAATTTACTTTAAAGGGAAGGTCCAAGCGAAATAAAAAAATGAGTTTCACTTACCTGGGGCTTCTACCAGCCCCATGCAGCCATCCTGTGCCCTCGTAGTCACTCACTGCTGCTCCAGTCCCCCGCTGGCAGCTTGCCGACCTCGGAGGTCGGCGGGATGCATTGCGTACATTTTTACGCATTCCCACTAGTGTAGGAACATTAACACATACATTTTTACGCGTTACTGGTTCAATGCGTAAAAATGTATGTGTTAATGTTCCTGCACTAGCGGGAATGCGTAAAAATGTACGCAATGCGGCCCTCCGACCTCCGAGGTCGGCAAGCTGCCAGCGGGGGACTGGAGCAGCAGTGAGTGACTATGAGGGCACAGGATGGCTGCATGGGGCTGGTAGAAGCCCCAGGTAAGTGAAACTCATTTTTTTATTTCGCTTGGACCTTCCCTTTAAAGAGAACCCGAGGTGTGTTTAAAGAATGTTATCTGCTTACAGAGGCTGGATCTGCCTATACAGCCCAGCCTCTGTTGCTATCTAAAACCCCACTAAGGTCCCCCCTGCACTCTGCAATCCCTCATAAATCACAACCGTGCTGTGAGGCTGTGTTTACATCTGTAGTGTCAGTCTCAGCTGCTCCCCCGCCTCCTGCATAGCTCCGGTCCCTGCCCCCGTCCCTTCCCTCTAATCAGCAGGGAGGGAAGGGATGCAGGCGGGGACTGGAGTTCTGCAGGAGGCGGGGAGAGCAGCAGACTGACACTATAGAGATAAACACAGCCAGCTCTGACAAGCTGTTTGTCAGCAGCGTGGCTGTGATTTATGAGGGATTGCAGAGTACAGGGGGACCTTAGGGGGGTTTGGGATAGCAACAGAGGCTGGGCTGTATAGGCAGATCCAGCCTCTGTATGCAGATAATATTCTTCAAACCCACCTCGGGTTCTCTTTAAAGGTTATTGTGCTGTTACTTATCTGAGTTCAGGTCCGCTTTGTGAACTTGCTGCTTCCTTCACCCTAAATCAAGCTTTGCACTGCAGCATATAATTGCTACTGGAGATAGTCAGTGATATGCCAATACGTCTGGCTTGTATGCAGCTTGAAGTTGGGCCAATCAGAAATTACTTCCTGCAGATTTTGTCCATGTCAAGCTGCGGAAACGTGATTGGAGGAGTGACTTCATTTGTGACTGTGCTTGGACTTGAAATAAGTTGTGTACCAGCCTATTGTTTCTCTCCTGTGATGAGGTCAGGGCCAGCCCCTGAGGAGCACGCTGTGTAAAGTGTGCTATGGTCTCCGCCTGCTCTCTAACTCCTGCCTTTCCCAGCCTTTTCCCTAACATAGGCTTCTACCCACCTGCTCCCTAATGCTAGCCTCTCTATCCTTTACTGGCCTATTGTTTGTCTCCTGTGATCAGGTCAGGACCAGCCCCTGAGGAGCACGCTGTGTAAAGTGGGCTATGAACTCCATTTGCTGTGTGACCTGCTTAATAAACTCGAATTGGAGCTTCAACGTCAGGAAGCAATTGCCAGCTCCTTAAAGGTAAGATCAAGGAACGATGAGGGACCTCTTAAAGGGGTTCTGCGGGGGGTTTTTAAAATATAAATTGACACTTACCTTGGGCAGCACGGTGGCGTAGTGGTTAGCGCTCTCGCCTTGCACAGCGCTGGGTCCCCGGTTCGAATCCCACCATCTGCAAGGAGTTTGTATGTTCTCCCTGTGTCTGCGTGGGTTTCCTCCGTGTACTCAGGTTTCCTCCCACATCCCAAAAACATACAGATACGTTAATTGGCTCACCCCCAAATTGGCCCTACACTACATAATACATACAGACATATGATAATAGTAGGGATTAGATTGTGAGCTCCTTTTAGGGACAGTTAGTGACAAGACATATATATAGGACATGACAGCTGCAGGGGGCCAATAGAAGCCCCAGGTACGTGTCTGTTTTTGTTTTCAAACCCCCCACCCCCACAGAACTCCTTTAAGTCCATGGGGGAGCTTATTTTAATCACACTAACTTGCCTTACGTACCACTAACAAGGGAAATTCTGGAAAGAAAGACAAAAAGAGAAGCATTCCTTGTGTTTAAATGTATGGGGATGCTTAAGCAGGCCATACACTGGCTCGATTCCCGGCCGTTTCGACAGCAGATTCGATCCTGGGATCGAATCTGCTGCCAATCGTTCGCGGTAAACGCAGCCGCCGATCCGATTTCCTCCCGAAATCGGATCGGTCCGTCGATCGCGCCGTGCGGGAAATTACCCTCGATCGCCAGCGGGTAAAGTGCGCGTCGCTAGCGGCGGCCGATCCGATCAAGTATACATTACCTGAGGCTGGCTCCCGGGCGTCTTCTCCGTGCTGCACGGCTCTGTTCCGGCTCCATCCATCCCGGCGCTTCCTGTGTCACTGCAGTGACTAGGAAGTTCAAATAGAGGGCGCTCTATTTGAACTTCCTGGTCACGGAGTAACACAGGAAGCGCCGTAATGGAGCCGGAACAGAGCCGTGCAATGCGGAGAAGATGCCCGGGAGCCAGCCTCAGGTAATGTATACGGGGGGGGGGGGGGGGGGGGGACAGGCGGCAGGAGCAGCTCAGCAGATGGTGAATCGGTTTCAGGCTGAAATCGATTCACAATCTGTTTGCAGTAAAGGCAGCCATGCGATCCCTCTCTGATCAGATTCGATCAGATAGGGATCTGTCAGCTGGTCGATCTAATGGCACATCGACCAGTGTATGGCCACCTTTAAAGGGGAACTGAAGTAAGAGGTATACGGAGGCTGCCATATTTATTTACTTTTAATCAATACCAGTTGCCTGGCAGCCCTGCTGGTCTATTTCTCTGCAGTAGTATCTGAATAACACCAGAAACAAGCATGCAGCTAGTCTTGTCAGATCTGACTTTAAATTCTGAAACACCCGATCTGCTGCATGCTTGTTCAGGGGCTATGGCTAATAGTATTAGAGGCAGAGGATCAGCAGGGCTGCCAGGCAACTGGTATTGCTTAAAAGGAAATAAACATGGCAGCCTCCGTATACCTCTTACTTCAGTTCCCCTTTAACCATCTTAGCGGTATGGACGAGCTCAGCTCGTCCATCCCCGCCGATGGCTGCCACTCAGGCCCTGCTGGGCCGATTTTTACGAAATAAAAAGCAGCACACGCAGCCGGCACTTTGCCAGCCGCGTGTGCTGCCCGATCGCCGCGAGCAGCGGCGAAAGAGGGTCCCCCCAGCCGCCTGAGCCCTGCGCAGCCGGAACAAATAGTTCCGGCCAGCGCTAAGGGCTGGATCGGAGGCGGCTGACGTCAGGACGTCGGCTGACATCCATGACGTCACTCCGCTCGTCGCCATGGCGACGAAGTAAGCAAAACACGGAAGGCCGCTCATTGCGGCCTTCCGTGTTACTTTTGGCCGCCGGAGGCGATCAGAAGAACGCCTCCGGAGCGCCATCTAGTGGGCTTTCATGCAGCCAACTTTCAGTTGGTTGCATGAAATAGTTTTTTTTTAATTTAAAAAAAAAACCTCCCGCAGCCGCCCTGGCGATCTTAATAGAACGCCAGGGTGGTTAACCCCTTAAAGTGGACCTGAACTCTTGCACAGAATAGGAGGAAAACATTGAGAAATGCACCCTGTATGTATTTGAGGAGTTTAGCCTGACTAATTCCCCCCTCATCTGTGTCCAATCACAATTTGTAATTTGATCACTTAGCTGTCAGCTGATTGGTAAACACAGGATGTTAACCCTTTGTCTGCGTCCATGAAAGCAGGAAGTAGACACACTGCAGATGTATTGAAGGATTTGTATCAGCTGTAACAAAGAAATGTTTTTATTTAAAGGTTATTATGCTGTTGCATATCTTTTAGAGCAGAGAGGAAGTTCTGAGTTCAGGTCCACATTAAAGTAAGCAGCTCACCTGGAGTTGTTGCTGAGAGTCAGATAACTCTCCCGTTTTTATCATGTGTGGAGTTGATCATCCATCATGCGTGGATAAGTGAGAAGTGCTCTCCTGTGTAAGCATACTGGGTGGGAGGAGGTGCCTCAAATTGTAAAGCAATAGTTTAGTGAGTGAAGGTATGATTAAGGAGCAGTCTTTCCTCGTATTCGGAGGATAAGAATTTTTTAGACAACAATTAATATGGCAAAACTTTTCGAGAGGGCCTACCTGCTTCTTCGGGTCAACACAAGAGTGTCTTAGCTATGCTTAGTCCAGACTCTGAGCACACAATCTTTTAGCCCTCCTTATTGTTATTCTCCTAATACGAGGTAAGACTGTCTCTTATGGCTGGTTTCACAGTGGGACGTTACAGTCCCACGTTACAGCAGCCAGTAACGCAGCCTAACTCACAGCACTGTAAAATCAATGTTGCTGTTCACAGTGCCCACGTTGCATTACATAGTAACGCAGCACGTTTAAACAAAGTGCTGCATGCTGTACGTTATACTGGGCTAAGCCACGTTAGACTGTTTGCACATGCTCAGTAATGTTGGAGGAGGAGGTCTCCCCTCCTCCTCCACCAGCCACATGGCTAATTAATATTCACTGCACTGTGGAGACTTGGTGGGACTGTAGTGTTGTCCTGATCATGAACGAATCGTTCATTTGATCCGGATCTTTTTTGTGAGTCGAATCATCCGGATCATCACAATGAAAGATTCTGTTCACAGTGGATGTCTGTCTGGAAGAAACAGGAACATACAGAATGTACAGTGCAGGGAAAGTCCTGTCCTGCTAATCATTTCACCCAGTCTGCTTCCCTAGTAAAATGATTCAAATTATTCGGTTCAAAGATCTGGATCTTTTCAGTGATCTGATTCAAATGATCCGAATCCTTAAAAAGATCCGGACTTCCTATCACTAAGCTGGAGCGGCTGCTTTGAGAGCTGCATAACGCAGCTCAGTCTGACGTCCAACTTCAACACCACCATACGTTGCGTTAGGGGTACGTTATGCGACCATAACATCCCCTAAAACGCAACGTCTTGGTGAGAAAGTAGCCTAAAGGACAGGTGCAAGCTGGAAAAAAAACAAGATCTACCTGATGCTTTCTCCAGCCCCTAGTAGCCCATCTGTCCCTCGCTGCAGCTCCGGTGTCCCGGGATCCTTTCTGTTGCAGATGTCGGCCTGGTGAGGTTGGCATCTGTAACGGAGGGGATCCTGGGTAGGGATGATCAATGAGATGCAAATTGTTCCAGAATTATGCACATTTTTATGCAAATGTATGCAGTTTGAAAGTGGACCAATCAATTTAAACCCAGGTTTAAATTGATTGGTCCATTTTCATGTTGCATATATTTGCATAAAAATGTGCATAAATATGCATTACTTGGAACAATTTGCATATCTGTGATCATCACTAATCCTGGGACACACCGGAGCTGCGGCGAGGGACTGATAGGCTACTAGGGGCTGGAGGAAGCAACAGGTAAGTACATCTTTTTTCAGGTCGCACCTGTCCTTTAATCAATACCTCCACTCACTAAACTTTTATTGCAATTTGGGGCACCTCCTCCCACCCAGTACAGTTTCATCCCCTGTCACAGTGGAGATACTTTGTCCAGTGGTCCTTTTTGATCTGAACCACGGCCCACTCTCAACCGGCAGTCCTCGTATCTGCGAGACTATTCTCCACATGCCTGATATTGTGGTTGCCTATAGCAACCCATGTTTGTAATTAGTAGCTATGTCTTATACATATGTCATATTTTTTTTTTACAAAAACAACACTATTGGTGTTCCTGGTGCTCTTTCTGTTTTCTGCTTTTCCCTGGTACCTGAAGTTCAAATCCCAAAGCTCAGTTAGGCCCCATTTACACTTAATCAGTTGGTATGCGTTAGTACACTGTTTGAACTGTGCCATAGGAACACATGGGCATTACTTTGAAAAACAGTTTTCTTTCAGTTATAACTGAGAGCAAATGATTAAGCGGACACAAACCAAACATTTTTTTTAATTCAAAATATTTAGTTGCACCACTCTGACACATACAAAGATAAATAAACACTCCATCAAGCCTATGAGCATTTCAGTGCATGCTTTTCACCCTTCTCTTTCCATAACTAGGGTTATACTGGGGGCAGCCATTAGCAATTCCTCCATTGCCGGACACCTCCTCCTACTCCACCAGTTTGCCGGATTTTGTCCCGGCAATATGAAAGGAAAGGAGGGGTTCCTCCAATAAATGTAAAATATTTTATATTTGTGATCACGCAGCTGAAAAAAGGCTATTTATTATTATAATTTAGAAAATAGGTTTTATTTCTGAAATCTTGTATTTTTATTTTGGGTCCACTTTAAGTGTAAAAGGGGCCTTACCGGAAACCCCATATCCGTGTTCCACCTGGCTAATTTTGGTGAGCCACCGTCTTTCATCGGCTCACCTCCCCATGCTGTAAGCAGAGTTGCACAGAGAAGCTCCACCCCTGCATTTCCCCCGTCATGAATCACCCGGCTACTTTTTCACGCCACCTGACTCTAAAAAAAATTTCTGGGGAGAACACTGCCATATTATGTCCCATATAAGGAAAGAGTTCTTGTATCAAAACATTAATGGGCATGTCAAAACCAATGCGTTTCCTGTGGGGACATGCTGGCTTCATCAGGGGGAAGGGGGATCATGGTCGGGATCTGGTAGGGAAAAAGAATGGGAAGTCAGGATACTCTGATTTCTAGCTGGTCTATCTTGCCTTTGTCTGGATGTAAATGGATCATTTTATCTTTGATTTTAGGAGCTACAGATCTCTCTGGTGAAAGACTATGAGGAATCGTCTCACCTCAGTACAAATGTTCCCGCCCACCTTCCTAAAAAAGGCCCCAGCAGGTAAATGCAGAACTTTCAAATGTTTGAGTGCATTACACCTTACTGGAACCTTCAAGTACTTTGGAATGGGGGAAAACTAAACTGGATGAATCCCATTATGGGTTAGATTACCTCCTCCTGAGTATCCAGATCCTGTTTATTTTCCTTGGGGCTTTTCCGATTCCCCCATTCCCGGTCCTCTTACCTCCTGAGCTTCCTGGAAGCGAAATACTTTATATAAAGTTCCCCCAAGCGGCGCTGCGTGACTTAAAACTGCGCAGGCACAAGTTCCAAAACGCAGCAAAAGTAAGATCTTGCCCACAAACGCTTTCTTTCACTGGGCATGTGCAGTTAGAATCTCGCACATGCCCAATTGAGATGCGCTTCCTGGCAGCCCCGGTGGACTTTCTGGACTCCGCGCTTTTGCTTTACCTGCGCAGCTGAGTTTTGTGGCAACTGAAGCTCAATCGTGGTAGGAGTGCACAGAGCTGGCGTATTGAACAGAGATGAGAGGCTGCAAATAATGTGGATTTTAATAGCATGCGTCCACAACAGGTCAATTAATAAGTTGTATTTCATTTATGGCTTGCCTTCTGTACTGTAATTGCATGCAGTTTTAAATCTGTGCAGAGCTCTTGGGATTACTGTAAGTACTCTACTGCCCTCTAGTGGATGTCTTCTATTATAACACTGTCATACACTCATACAAGCCTACGCGTACTATTGTACAGAATTATTTATATCTTTTAAGTGTACCTGTAGGGTAAAAGTGCCCAATTTATATACTAACATCAGTATATAGACAATCCACGTTCCCCCTCACTTCCACTGATGCAGCCCTGGGACACCACATGGTACTGCACATGTGGAAGGAGTTCTGTTAGGCCCGCTTCTAGACTTATTATCCTACCGACGTGTGTGCAAAGCCGGAGAGGAGAAACGCATCAGGCTGCGCATTGCAGGCACTGGCACTATGCTTCCCTCCCTCTGCTTCCCTCAAGACAGCATCTCCTCCCTGCTGATGCCCAGAATGCTGGGTATGTGCTACACGGCCCTGCATCTCTCACCTGCTCTCAGCAGATCAGAGATGGGATCACCAGCTACATGTGAAGTCCTGCTTCCTCTCTGGCTACATTGTTGACGCATGTGACCCGGCAGCACGTAACAGGTCACATGAGGCACTGTTGTAGCCATGGATACAGGATGCTGGACAGGCGGATGGAGATTCCATTGCTGGAACGCTGAGAGCAGGTGAGTGAAGCGGCACCATGCATCTAGGGAGGGGAGTACGAGGAGGGGGACATTTGGGGAGGGGAGCTGCCTCTTGCCACCCTGAAGCATGCGATTCACGTTAATTCATGGAAGAACCGTGCCGTGCTCCTGGACTCATTCACAGACAGCTCTGGCCGCAAGCTTCCAGAGGGTCCCATCGCTGGATTGGTGGCCATGAGGAGGACATGGGAAGCCTCTGGAGGATAGAGATGCTTCCCTCTATGGAGGTAAGTATGTGACTTTCTTTTTAAAGTGACAGGTTTGCTTTAATCCTGTGCAGGAGAGATTCATGCTTGGTGTCGTGTCTTTCATTAGTAATCTAGCCACCGTGGTGGAAGCTGTGGCTGAAGTCAAGCTTGCTGCTCCAGAGCCAGCGAAGAAACCCCCCAAAGAAAAACATATCATCAAGGAAATGGAGCTGCTGACCGTACAGGAGTTTACTGGGGTACCTGCGTAAGTAGGAATGATCCATGTACTATTAAAGGGGGGGGGGGGGTAGGGTTTAGGTTGTGGGTGGAGTCTGGTGCAGCGTTTGATGCCCAGTCCTCTGATTCCTTCTAAGATCTCCCCATTGCCCCCTTTAGGCATAAATGTGCTATAGACTGATTTTTTTTTTTAATCAATTAAGGTACCCATACTTTTGTAGATGGGCACCCAATGTGACCAAAAGATCAGTGTCTCTCAGATCAGAGAGAGATTAAATACTTACACATACTAGACATAGATTTCAGCATGAAACCTATTAACCACTTTATCCACCACTACAGTATATCTACACACTCTATGACTTTAACCACTTAAGGACCGGCTGACTTTTTCACGATTTGTGCTGTGTGGGCTCTTCAGCCCCCAGCACAGATCAGGTTGCAGGCAGGGCGATCAGACTCCGCCCCCCCTTTTTTTTCCCCACTAGGGGGGATGTCCCGCTGGGGGGGGGGGGGGTCCTGATCGCCGCTGCTGCCTTGTGCCTAGCGGGGGAGCTCCTCAAAGCCCCCCTCCGCAGCGCTGTTCTGCTCTCCATCTCCTTCCCTCCCTCCCCAGCGCTATTCTGCCCTCCCTCTCCTTCCCTCCCTCCCCTTCTCAATGTAGACGGTACAGGACAGCAATCCGTCCTGTACCGCCTCAGATAGGCTTCAGCCTATCAGATGGTGGCAATTGCCGGCCAATCAAAGGCTGGGGATCGCCGATCTCCTTTACGGCGCTGCTGTGACAGCAGCGCCGTATTCTGTAAACACCGGGGATTTCTTCCCCAGGTGTTCACATTTAGTCTGCGAGCCGCGATAGACGGCTCACAGGCTGTTCACGGAGACTCCCTCCGTGAACTGACATGGAACGGCCGCTCGACATGGAGCGGCTGTTTCCATGGAAACAATGGAAAGACCAGCCTATCAGCGGCGGCTGGTCGTTAAGAGATTAAGCCACAAGGACGTAGATATAAGTCTTGTAGCTGAAACACAGCTGTGTATGGTTGGGCATTGCTCCTGTGCTCACCTCCAGCACTATCTTCTACAGCACTAATTGGTGAATGGGAATATGTGTTCCCGAGCCAATAAGATAGATTTTTACTAATAAAAATTGTTATTTTCTCAGTTGATGGTGAAAAATACACACTGTAGCATTATTTCAGAATTAAATATCCTCAGCATAAATTGTGATAGGAGCATAATCTAAGTTTTGTGATAAACGGTAGAAATAGCCAAACAATAATTTGTTGTTTTTTTTTATCTACAGTAGTGTTTCTATTTTTAAACTGGAATTGGTAAAACTGAGAAATGGTGTGGTTTTTCTATTTTTTTTTCCCCTCATTTTCTATTGTAATGCATAGAAAACAAAATTGTTTGAGGGGTAAAAAATGCCACAGAATGAAAGCCTATTTTGTCTTGAAAAAAAAACAATATATAGTTCATTTCAGGGCTGTAGAGTCGGTACAAAAATCTTCCAACTCTGACTCCTCAATTTATGAAACCACCGACTCCGACTACCCAAAATTGCTCCGACTCCAACTCAGACTCCACAGCCCTGGTTCATTTAGATGTCATAAGTAGGGATAAAGTTATTGCTGATTAAATAGGGACATAGCTAAAATGTCAAAACTGCTCTGGTCCATAAGGGGGAAACAAGGTCTGGATGCCAAGTGGGTAAAAAGCTATTGATCCGTAGTGTTGCACTGCTTGATGCAGTTCAACACCATGAGCTGCTGATCTACCGCCGCTCTCAACCGACTGATGATTGATGTATAATTTTCCGATCAATGACAATTTTTAAAGTGTACCTTAGGCAGATTGTATATATAATCTCTAGGCTTAGAGGACAAAACCAGGGAAAAAAAGCTATATACTAAACCTGGTGCATCTATGGTGAGGGGGCATCTTATGGATTATGCCTCTAATGTACCTCGTGTCTCCCTGTGTTCCCCTCTATGCCCCTTGGTGTCCCCCTGTGTCTTCTGTTTGTCCCCCTGTGTCCTCCTCTGCATGGGCACAGTACAGGGACTCTCTGACATTGCAGCAGGTTGGAGGTCCGTATCGGCAGTCGTTCACAAGTCAGGAACTCCCTGCATTTGGACTAGAAGATGCAGTGACTTTTTTCCCCCACTTTTGGGTGGAGAACATGTGAGTCTCTCCAGAGGCTTCTTGTGTTCTCCTCGCCCCTACAGATGTCAAGCACTGGCCTCTGAATATATCTGACAAAAGCTTGTGGAATTGCCTGCAAGTGCATCTGTACTGCCCCTGCGCAATCTTGCCAGAAAATCCCTTCCTGCACTGAGGATCAGTCTCTGTAGCATCCAACAAATATAACATTTGGCAAAAATCTGTCATTTAAAGTGGACCTGAACTCTTGCACAGGACACAAATGCACCCTGTATGTAAGTTTAGCCTGTGTAATTCCCCCTCATTTGTGTCTAATCACTAGTTGTAATTTGATCCTTCCCTGGGTCACATGACTGCCTATGGCAGGTAAGCCCATTAGAAAGCACGGGCTGTAAACATGTCTGCTTCCATTAATCAGAAAGTAGAAACTGTGCAGATTTATTTTAGTATTTGGCCAGCCCAGGGGCCGCACTTCCGAAAACAGGCCTCCAGGGATTATTGCATGAGTACACGGTAGGTCCTGTCTTGCATCCAGCCCACAGGAAGTGACGCTCACTTCCTGTTGGGCAATCAATGACTTGCGCGGAAACGTATTGGTAAAAAACACTTCTGCCCATGCGCGATGCGAAAAACTGTGGCAGGTTTTTAAAATACACACGCGTTACCATAGACTTGCATGACTTCCGATACCGCTGCAGGAGCCGCATGGTGGCGTAGGCAGGGCTGGGGAGTTGGTATAAAAATCTTCCGACTCCAACTCCTCAGTTTATGAAATCACCGACTCCTCGACTCCAACTCCGACTCCACAGCCCTGGGCGTAGGTATACAATCGAGCTAGATAGGGAACTTCCGGTGCAGCGTAGCACACTGTGGGTAGAATGAACTACCCCACAGACCGGGGTAGTTCATTCAAATATTTTGAACAGTGCTTTATGAGCTAGTGCTGTACAGACAGGCTGTGCAGTTCCCCGTCAAGCAGCCTGCACTGCTCTATGGAGAGAGAATGAGGGCAAACGCATGTAATATGAGCAGCAGCTGTTGCATTGCAGGAACTTCCTTTGGAGGTCCTGCAGGAATGTATGACACTGGGGTCCATATGCAATTCACTTTTTCTCCTTCGTGATATTTTCAAACTTTTAAAAATGTCTTTTAAACCACCAGCAATGAAGAAAATACTCAAAATAATTTTGACAGTACTTTTTCACCAACTTTTTGGTACTTTCTCAGTTGCAGAGGACTGTAGTTATTTTAATTAGAAGATGAAAAATCATTTCCTAGATAATTTTTTTTTTTTTTTTTTTTGAGAAAACTCTCAGGCTACGTTTCCACTATAGCGTGACCTTTTTCGCCTTCAAAAAAACCGTATAAGATTTTTCTGATTTGGTGAAAATTCGCATCTATTACATTCGCATTTTTACGCGTTTTACGCAAATTTTCGTAAGCGAAAATTCGCATTAGTTTAAATATAACATAATCTGCCTAGTAACAGCTTAGTCATGACTGCTGACAACTTCCTGTAACCATGGATCTTAGGCAAATTTTCAAGCAACGCGAAAATTCGCATTGCCTATACAAAGCATTGTACGCAAATCGTACGCGATGTCCGAAAAAATGATACAGGACCTCAGATTTTTTTCTCGCGTACGAACGTTAACGAAAATTCGCATAGAATGGAAACAGCCCCATTCACTACCATTAGTTGCAAAATCAATGCATATTTTCTGAGAGAAAAATCTGACACAAAACGCACAAGTGGAAACCAGGCCTAAAAAAAAAAAGAGAAAATTAATTGCATATGGGCCTGGGTAAGATGTCCCAAAGGGGTGGATTGCGGAAGAGTCCAATGATATCAGATTTTCATCCAAAAACATCAGGGACGGTCCTTTTATCTGAGGAAAAAGCTTTAGATGTGTTTATACTTATTTATACTCTGCTTACTGACCAAAAGAATAAAAAGGGTACATCACGGTGGCGTAGTGGGCAGCACGGTGGCGTAGTGGGCAGCACGGTGGCGTCGTGGTTAGCTCTCTCGCCTTGCAGCGCTGGGTCCCCAGTTCGAATCCCAGCCAGGGCACTATCTGCAAAGAGTTTGTATGTTCTCTCCGTGTCTGCGTGGGTTTCCTCCGGGCACTCCGGTTTCCTCCCACATTCCAAAAACATACAGATAAGTTAATTGGCTCCCTCTAAAAATTGGCCCTAGACTACAGTACTTACACTACATAATATAGACATATGGCAATGGTAGGGATTAGATTGTGAGCTCCTTTGAGGGACAGTTAGTGACAAGACATATATATATACACTGTACAGCGCTGCGTAATATGTCGGCGCTATATAAATACTAAATAATAATAATAATAGTCTTCAAACTGCTGAGATGTAGAGAACTATGTATAGTGAAAGTTCGGTGCTGGAATTTTTCATGTCAAGCTAGTAGTTTGAGGCATGAATTATTCAAGGCAATCTTAGTTATCTATCTATAGGCTTTGGGTTCTACAGGAGAAAAATGCTTTACAAATGTATCCTCGTATGGTGCTGAGATTTCACTTTTTAGTATGTTGCTGCCCTCTACTGGTGGCTGACTGCTATTGTGCTTACTATAAATCTGTATAATTATGATTGTATGTGTATAGCTTTGACATCTGCAGCTTTACAGAGTACATAGTCATGTCACTGACTGTCCTCAGAGGAGCTCACAATCTAATCCTACCATTGTCATAGTCTAATGTCTTACCATATTATTATGTATTTATATAGCGCTAACATCTTCTGCAGCACTGTACAGAGTACATAGTCATGTCACTGACTGTCCTCAGAGGAGCTCACTATCTAATCCTACCATTGTCATAGTCTAATGTCCTACCAGATTATTATTATGTATTTATATAGCACTGACATCTTCTGCAGCACATTACAGAGTACATAGTCATGTCACTGACTGTCCTCAGAGGAGCTCACTATCTACTTTCTATAAGGCTTTGTTCGCATCATAAATCGCCAACGTTATCACAAGGGCTGAGCGATTTATTACGTTTTTTTCTCCTCTTTTTTCCCTGCGTTTTGCGCTTTTCTAAGCGCTTCTGCAGAGCGATTCATTTTTTCACTTCCTAACGCGAATCAGGTAAGTGAACTCTGTCTCCCGGAAATGAATAAATACAATGTATGTATTCATGAAAGCGCTGGGGAAATTGCTATACAAAGCGCTTTTTCAAGCACTTTGCAATTTCCCAATACCTTCCATTGAGCAAAAATGTCCCATGCAGCGCTTTAGTGAGTGGATCGGAACCGAACCGCTCAGATGTGCCCCTCTTATAGGGAATCATTGCACAAGCGCTTTCAGGGCAATTTAGAAAATCGCCGGCGTTTAAAAATGAAAACGCCCTAGATGTGAACAAACCCTCATAGTCAATCTAATGTTCTAAGTGTGTGTGTGTGTGATATAGATAGAGAGAGAGATGGAGATAGATATCTCTATCAGATTTTATTATTTTGATCAAATCTATCAGTGATCCTTTGATCCCAATCAATACTTCAGTTCTGGGCACCTTATCGATTAACAGTGTGAGTCACATGAAGCAATACATGGTCATGCCTGTTGTGAAGTCCTGTACTTCCTCTGGCAGTGCAGTGTGAACAGGGGCCGTGATCGACTCTTTTCAGAAGTCTGCCCGATCGGCTCGCTATGGACCTGCGCATGTCTAACTTTAGACAGATTGAATACTTTGCATCATCTTTCCTATCTTCTTCTCTCGCAGGTACATGAAGAACCGCCTCACCTATGAACAGATTAACAGCCTCATTGAGGAAATGAACAAGGCCGTGGTGGGCAAATATAAGATAATGCAGCAGCCTCTGAAATCTCTGAGTGCCGTAGCCAGGAAGCAGCTGGGACGCTTCAAGGAGGAGGAAACCAAAGACACAAAAGGTAGCGTGTATCCACTGTGCAGGGTCAGGGCATGGATGTCTCTGGATAGGTGGAATGTGTTCTAGAGCCTTGGTTCTCAACGTGTGGTACGTGTATGCCGGGGGGTACTTATGAGGCTTCCACGAGGTACTCGGGTTTGGTATATTTTAACCAAAGTGAAACTGAAGCATTTTGGAAATAAAAGAACAGATACTTAGCTGTATCTCTGGGGGAGGCTCTGGATCCTTCAGAGCCTTCTCGTTCCTCTCTTCATCCTCTCATTCCAGCGCTGTCACTGTTCAAATCTTCTGCTGCGGGAGCCAAATGCTCCCAAAGACTGCGGCTCCGTAGTACGCATGCGTAAGCGTGGTCTCGCACATGCGCAATATAGAGCCGCCCGTCTTCGGAGCACTCAAGCTCTGGAAGACTTCCAAAGCCTCCCGTAGGGGGATATTTTAACAGGGGAGACAGCTCTGGAATGTGAGCCTTCCCCCTCCCTAGGTATCTGTTTTGTTTTTGTTTTTTATTTTAAAAATGCTTCAGGTCTGCTTTAACTAAGTATAATAAATGTATGGCCTTATTCAATTCACTTTTTCTGTTAAGTTTTTTTTTTCTCCTGGGAGATAATTTTTCATCTTCTGTTTAAAAAAACAACTTTTCAGCACTCTGCAATTGAAAAAGTACAAATACATTTATTCTGAGTATTTTCTTGCTCGCCGGGGGCTAAAAAAAGCATTTTATTGATAAGGTGTAAAAATATCACCGAAGAGAAAACGTGAGATGACTAAGGGCACATATCAATAATAAAATGTTGAGAAAAACTGTTCTAGATCACCTGATAGTGATCTTTAGCCTCACCAATCATTAACTACTTCCGTACCAGCAGTCTATGGTCCCTTAAAGTGAATGGGAACAGCATTTAAAATAAAAAAAATGAAGCAAATACTTACCTAAGGAGAGAGAAGGCTCTGGGTCATACAGAGTCTTCCGTCTCCTCTCTCGGTGCTCTCTATCCTGTGCTGGCTCCCCTCCCCCCCCCCCCCCCCCCCCCCCGTTTCAATCCCCCCCGCCGAAAGGGTATTTGGAAGTCTTCGGGAGCCGTGTCCTCCGAAGACGTGCGGCTCCATACTGCACACATGTGAGCGTGCAAGAGAGCGTGCTTGCGCAGGCGCAGTACAGGGCCGCCCTTCTTCAGGAGCACTCGGGCTCCCTGAAGACTTCTGAAGCCTCCTTCGGCCGGGTAAAGCAGTATTTGACTAATTTAGTCAAATACTGCTACCAGGCGAGCCAGCACTGGAACGAGGGGTCCAGGAGAGGAGCGGGAGGGCTCTATAGGACCCAGAGCCCTCCCTCTCCTTGGGTAAGTATCTGTCTCATTATTTTAAATGCGGTTCCCATTCACTTTAAAGACCAGAGACTGCTGGTACTGCAAAACGCCATAAAACGGTGCTTACTGACGATTCACCGCTCTCCCATTGCCGCAGGTTCCTCTCTGCCATCTCTATGACAGCAGAGCTCTGTGAGCGGTCAGGAGCCGCTTTCATTGGCTCCTGACCCTGTCCATCATTGTAAGCCAATGGGATTGGCTTAAAGTGATGACAGAGTCAGGAGCCAGTGAAATCTGCTCCGGACCGGCTCACAAACCTCTGCCGTCTTACTGCCGGCAGGGCAGGTGCAGATCAGCGGGATTGCGCAACGATGATTGTTGAAATCTATATCCTGTCAGAGCTGTGCAGCCACAAGCAGGATGTAGATTTCAACCATGCTGGTCCAGAAGCGGTTAATGTCAAACCTAGACTAAAAATATTGACCAGTTTTGAACCAATTGCCTGGCTGTCTTGCTGATCCTCTGCCTCTAATACTCCTAGCCATGAACAAACATGGCGATCAGGTGTTTCTGACAAAGATCTGACTGGATTAGCTGCATACATGTTTCAGGTGTGTGATTCAGACACTACTGATGCCAGAATGATCAGCAGGACACCAGGCAACAATTATTTAAAATGACAAATATGGCAGCCTCCATATCCCTCTCACTTCAGGTGCCCTTTAAAACCATTATTTTGCACGTCCAAACACAGAAGTTTGGGGCTTTGTTCAGAGCAGCCAAAATATTCCAAATTCCAAACAGCCCGTTACAGAAATACACAAACAGGAAGCGGATAGTATTTTTCTGATCCAATCTCATTTTCATTCCCTCAGGTCAATTTTTTATTGTAGATCAAGATATAAAAGAATTCACCCAACTCAAGGTGGATAAAAAATTCCACGGAATGCTGAGCATCCTGCGCCATTGCCATCGGATACGCGAGCAGCGCGGGAAGGGAATTGTGCGCTACGTGGTTTCCTAAGAATTCCGCCGGAGCTCGGACTTGGGATGCTTCTTTTCTATGGACATTGGAAAAGCTCACAGAGTTCAGCACCGCTGCTGACTGTACATCGGTCCTGGATGGAGGGCGCCATTAATGACTGCTTGGGAAAAAGTAGTTATTCTCCGTTCTGCCATGCTGATCCTCTGGCCATAACAGCCTTCATATTTCCTTCATGCCTGGTTTACTTTGAAGGCTAACTACTTCTGAACATAAAGAGGAACTTTAGCCCAGGATTGGACTTCATCCCAGTCAGTAGCTGATACCCCATTTCCCACGTGTAATTTTTACCTTTTTCTCGGGGCTGTGAAGTCTGAGTCGGGACAATTTTGGGTGCCTGGAGTCGGGAAAAAATGCACCGATTCCTAATGAATTTAAACTGTAATTAAAATAGAAAATATGATAAAATGTTCTATTTCTCAGATAATAGTCATAAATAATTTATACATACAGTAATAGCTGTGCTTAGTCCACAAAAATGAAATAAACCAATCAAAATTAGTTACTTGTGCTGCTTCAATAAAGCAGTCCCCGTATTTTTAAAGTCAAATATACACATCTTGATTGTGACTGTATATATGATGTGTACACAGGAATCTCTTATATATACTAAATAACATCTATGCTGTAAGTATAAAGCCTTATGTGTAGCCGTGTAACTAATAGAGATGGTTAATGAGATGGAAATAATTCTGTGTTGAATCTGATTTATGCAAATGTAAGCACTCTCTTTGCTCATGAAATCAAACCATTTGATATGTTGTTAAAATTTGGTTTGGTGACTACGAATTAAATGGTACCTGAGAAGGATGAAAAGTGTTATACATACCTGGGGCTTCCTCCAGCCCCCTTCAGGCTAATCAGCCCCTCGCTGTCCTCCTCCACCACCTGGATCTTTTGCTATGAGTCCTGGTAATTCAGCCAGTCAGCGCTGTCCGTCCGCATGCCGCTTCCACAGCCAGGAGCATTTTGCACCTGCGCAATAGTGCTGCACAGGTGTAGTATGCTCCTGGCGGCGGAGTGTGTGCATGCGCACTACGCTAGACTGGCTCAAGTACCTGGACTCATAACAGAAGATCCAGGTGGCGGAGGAGGACAGCGAGGGACTGATTAGCCTGAAGGGGACTCGAGGAAGCCCCAGGTATGTATAAAACTTTAATTTCATCTGTCTCATGTTTACTTTGTTACACAGTAGTACTATACTCTACATATGCACTCTCCACAGAGCTGCAGGGAATCCACTGAGAATGTTGTGCACATTGAACAGAGAGGTGTTGTCTGTCACCCATAAACCTGGTTCAGATTGTGCATGAAGAATGTGTAATAGAGGAAGAATCTCCTCATTCCCCTGCAGAGTACCTGCACATCACTCTTACATGTACCCACAGTTACATTGCCTAGTGACTGATCCATGTTCAGATTGTGCATGAAGAATGTGTAATAGAGGAAGAATCTCCTCATTCCCCTGCAGAGTATCTGCACATCACTCTTACATGTACCCACACTTACATCGCCTAGGGCCTGATAGATGTTCTTTGTTCCGGCCTGTAACCTTTACAAGTACTCTTACCAAGGACTAGTTTTATTCTATGACTAAAGGGAATAAATATGGCAGTCTCCATATCCTTCTCACTTCAGTTGTCTTTTAAAATTCCTAAGCGTTGGCAGTTATGAGACAAATTTCATGTTACATACTTTTAATCAACAAAATTGTAATATGCAAATTAGATGAGTCGGAGTTGATGGATTTTTGTACCGACTCCACCGCCCTGGTTGGTGCTGTCTGGTTATTCTTATGTCTGCCATTAGTAAAGATGACGACCTGCAGGCTCACGGAGACTCAAGCAACATGAACAAATTACACGACGAGTATAGATAATTTCTTGATCTAGCTTCTGATTTTTTAAACTTCTCACTTTGCAATGTATTTATTTCCCCCCTTTAGTATTCTCCTTCTGTAAAGTGTAACAGACCCTACAATATGTATCTTATGGACAGAGCATCAGCCTTACTGTATATGATTAGCTGATCCCCAACCTCACTAATACCTTCCATGGCCTGCTCAAGGTCTTTGCCAGGC
Source organism: Hyperolius riggenbachi (assembly GCF_040937935.1). Taxonomy (NCBI): domain Eukaryota; kingdom Metazoa; phylum Chordata; class Amphibia; order Anura; family Hyperoliidae; genus Hyperolius; species Hyperolius riggenbachi. The sequence goes on along the minus strand of NC_090646.1, from coordinate 645,630,557 downwards.
GGTAATTTGCTTTACCTATACTCTTTTAAAGGACACATCCAAGCATAATAAAAAAACACACTTACCTGGGGCTTCCTACAGCCCCTGCCTGCTGATCTGTGCCCACGCCGTAGCTCCGCTCCACGCTGGTGATGCTGGGTTCCCTCGGCGCAGGATTCCTACTGCGCCTGCATGAGCGCCTCTGAGTTGCGCTGACATCATTTGGACTGTACAGTGCAGGCTGTACAGTCCAGATGTCAGCGCGACCAGCGAACCGCACGCTGGAGTGCAGAGAGAGCGGACCTGGCGAAGTCGGCTTTCGCCACCGGAGGGGAACAGGAGCCACCGGAGCTGCTGCGAGGGACCAGGACGGATGTAGGGGCTGGAAGAAGCCTCAGGTAAGTGAATTTTTTATTTTCCTTGGACCACTCCTTTAAAGAGACTCCGTACTAAAAATTGCATCCTGTTTTTTATCATCCTACAAGTTCTAAAAGCTATTCTAAGGTGTTCTGGCTTACTGCAGCACTTTGTACTATCACAGTCTCTGTAATAAATCAATGTATCTTTCCCTTGTCAGACTTGTCAGCCTGTGTCTGGAAGGCTGCCAAGTTCTTCAGTGTTGTGGTTCTGCTTTGCACTCCCCCCTCAGGGGGGAAAGAAACACACAAATGATCTCTTGAGATTCAAAAGGAATGCTGTATACAGCCTGCTTGTGTATGGATGTATTTTCTATGTGTGGACATACTGTACATCAACCTACTTCCTGTTTTGGTGGCCATTTTGTTTGTTTATAAACAAACTTTTTAAAACTGTTTTTAACCACTTTTAATGCGGCGGGGAGCGGCAAAATTGTGACAGAGGGGAATAGGAGATGTCCCCTAACGCACTGGTATGTTTACTTTTGTGCGATTTTAACAATACAGATTCTCTTTAAAGAGTCTGTTGCCAAAAAAAACAAACAAACGGATACTTACCTAAGGAGAAGGAAGGCTCTGGGTCCTATAGAACCTCCTCTCTCGGTCCCTGTTCCAGTGCTGGCTCCCCCTTTAGTAGTCTCCGACACGAGGCTTCCGAAGTCTTCAAGAAGACGGATGGCTCCATAGTGCGCATGTGCGCCCTCTCTCGTGCACTCGCGCAGTACAGAGCTGCCCGTTTTCAGGATCACGCAGGCTCCCGGGGCAGGAGATTTGAATGGTGAGCCAGCGCTTGATCATGGGGAGAGGAACGGGAAGGCTCATTAGGACCTTCCCTATCCTTAGGTAAGTATGTTTGCTTGTTTTTTTTTTTTTTAATGTTTAATTCAGATTCTCTTTCAGGCTGGTACACACCATGCAACTTCCCATCAGATCCATGGGTCGAAATGATACTTTCCGACGTCTATTCGCTCCCGATCGATAACTGGAATCGATTGTGTGCAGCAGTGATCTAAAAATTGATCAGGAGCAGATCAGACATGTTGGAAATGTTGATGCGACCAGGCATTTTGCTTACTTTGTTACTATGTTATTCTTTTTGTAAATCAATAAAAAGTATTGAAAATAAAAAGGTTAATTGGATCTGCTGTGTGAGATGTCTTCACGGAGGGGTTTGGCCTGTGCATCCCTGTGCTACCTGTTCCACATTGGCATTTGTAAATCAGCTGTGATGTCATTTCCTGTCCAGAAGAGGAAGCTCCCTGTAATGAGAGATTGTCAGCTGGGGGTGGAGCTTTCAGCGTAAGACAGCCGTGATGTTGTAGAGACCCAGTGATTCACTACCCCCCAGCAATGGTAGCTATAAAACAGAACTGAAGTTAGTTTTATAACAAACTGTTTCACTTACCTGGGGCTTCTGCCAGCCCCCAGCAGCCGTCCTGCCCGAGCCTCCGTTCTCCTGCCACCAGCTAGTTTCGATATGGCCACTGCGCCTGCACGGCTCTGGCCACACATATCCTTCGCATTCCAGTCCGCAATAGCGCTATTGCAGATAGGAACGCGTAAAAGGGATGCGCTTGGCAGGGCTGCACAGGCTGTCGACTTATAAGTCGAGTAATGAAACTGAGTGACGGTGGTAGAACGGAGGATGGCGGAGGACCGGCGTGGGACAGGATGGCTGCTGGGGGCTGGCAGAAGCCCCAGGTAAGTGAAACTATATATATATATTTTTTTTTTTTAAATGAACTTTAGTTCTGCTTTAAAGCTACCTTCTCATGGTCCTTTGAAAATAAAACTTGCTTCTCGCAGCATACTGAAATGTGGTGTATATTCCTTTTTACAGTACCAATATTGCAAATAATTAAAAAAAAAAATCCCAGTATTTGTATAGCTGTCGTCAGGACGTGCCAGCATATTTCAAGCTAGCAGCCTCTCTCACAGCTGCTTGTTACTACCTGGAAGCTACTTGCTGGGCACACGGTTCATCTGCCCGTGGAAATGAGCCCTTAAAATGAACGTGAAGCGAGAGTGATATGGAGGCTGTCCTGCTGGTCCTCTGCCTCTAATACTTTTAGCCATAGACTCTGAACTAGCATGCAGCAGATCAGGTGTTTCTGACATTGTCAGATATGACAAGATTAGCTGCATGCTTGTTTCTGGTGTGATTCAGACACTACTGCAGCCAAATAGATCAGCAGGATGCCAGGCAACTGGTATTTAGAAGGAAATACATATTATTATTATTGATTTATATAGCGTGGCAGCTTTAAATACTTCTTGCTTCAGTTTCTCTTTAAACGGTTTTATTCACTTTTCCTTGTTCTAGCCTTCCCCTGACTAAGTGTGGTTTAATGCTAAGTGCAATTGTCGTTATTCACACAGCCAACAGCAAACATTGCTGTCGGATGGGAAGTGTTACAGAACATGCCAGCATCACAAGCACCTTGTGACTATTCAGATTTCAGGATCAGAAATGGGACGCCTCCGGTAACTGCCGGTGTGATCAAAGATTTTGCAGCCCATTACATTTTGCAACTTGCCGTACTGTGTATGTGCGCTGTACTGACAGTGTATAACTGTGCAGGTGCGGCTGCTTTCTGTAATCCCGCCTGTAATGTGCAACCACGGGTCCCTCCAGGAGGGTTGTTAGTTGAGCAACAAGGGGGGGGTTCTGTGTGAGCTCCATGTGCCGGCTCCATGCGCCATTTATTCCCGGTGCCATTTTTTCCTGCTCCTGGTTGGGGTTAGGCACCACCAGATGGGGTCTTAGGTTTAGGCACCACCAGGGGGGTCTAGGGGTTAGGGATAGGTACAGGGAGGGTTCTGTGTGGGAGTAGGGTTAGGTATAGTTTTAGTAATACTTGCTAATGGTTTACAACACTTATTACTAACATACTTCTATTTATATCATCGTTTTAAACAATATTTTCAGATTTTATTATAAGAAGAAACGATAAATGAAGGTTATTCACAATAATATACAATTATAACAATTAAACATATATTATCTTTTTTTAACAAACGTAATTACTTGGTTTCACTTTTGAAACAGGGAAGATTAACGTTTTCACAATTGCCGAATTCATTTAATGATTTATAAATTTGTAAAACATTATTTGTAAACGAAATACAACACAATATTTTTATAAATGGTATTACTGCTTATCGTTTACACCCCGCGCCCTTTTTTCCCGTCGCCCTTTTTTGATGTACGCAACAATCTAGTGTGTATACAGTGGCCCTCAAACACCCCCTTTCCCTAGCCTACTGTATCTTCTTGGCCAGCCACTATCCAACACTATTGTTTCCCCTCCTCACCCCCCTGCCATTGTGCATCGTGCCTTTCCTCCCTCCATGGTGACAGTGCGTCGCTAGCCTCTAGGCTAGTAATGTATCTGTACAGCCTTGATCATGAATTGTTGGTCGAGGGATTTTGTGCCCCAATCCCTTTTAAAGTGGACCTGTAATGACATATAGTAGAATGCAGTAAATTATTCAGGAAACCCACTTTTATGGTCATTTTTCTGATTTTAGCACCAGAAACACCTCCTTTATCCTAAATATTGCTGTACATTTTTATGTAGCCCTGCCCTCCCAGTGAGGCTTAGCCTAGGCTGTTTAGCCATGCCGAACTCTCCTCCCAGAGCATTCTGGGAGACTAGGCTTATTTTCTACTGGCTTTTGATCTTTCAGCAAACAAACATTGCATATAACTGATGGTCAATTAGATGCAAGTAATTGCAGGGTCATGCCAGTTTTGCCTGCAGCTTGGAATTTGGCCAATGATTGTTGTGAAGTTAATTTGATTGGTAATATGTAGAAGCTCTCCAGAGGCACCAATAGAATAAAAGTCACTTAAACGATGGGGCAGTGGTGGGCCTATCCCATCCATGCGGACAAAGCAAACAAAGGAAGGACTGTGGCATCAACAGTCAAACAACAATTTATTTATACTCCACAGTAAAAATAGGCAATGCGTTTCACGGGCTCAATCCCGCTTCATCAGGCCAATCAAAAAGGAGCATACAGCTTATCAGCATCAAAACCACACTGAGCGCCTCTGTGGTTTTGATGCTGTTAAGCTGTATGCACCTTTTTGATTGGCCTGATGAAGCGGGATTGAGCCCGTGAAACGCGTTGCCTATTTTTTACTGTGGAGTATAAATAAATTGTTGCTTGACGCAACTGATAGGTACATATTGATTGCTAAGTCCACCCTTGGTGGAGGGTTGTACCCATCTTTCTCCCATCTACAGAGAGCGACTTTTAATCCTGAGTGGGGTCAGGTTAATCTCCCCACCTGCCTTCACAGTGGTTGCCTAATGGTAACCCTGGTTTGTGAGTATTAAATTGTTATATTACTCATTATTAATTATCATCTATACAATATCACACTATTGGGCTCTTGGTGTGTCCCCCTCCCCTTAATTTGATTGGCCACTTTCCAAACTGCGTACAATTTGCATGCAAGCTGGAATTATTTTCACTGCTGGTTATTATGGAGCAAATGTCGATCAATCTGTAGAAAATGTAATCGCAATTTACCTACCTGTCTGACCCTTTTTTTTCAAATACTAAAGGTGGCCGCACACCAAACAATTTTTGATATTTAATGACTGCAATCAATTTTTCTGCTGATAATGAGCTGACGTTAAGTGGTTAAACAGAAGGCATTTGTGATTATTCAGGTTGGAGTGAGCATATGATGTCTCCCACAATGCATCACTGCTGAATATTCAAATCATCCTATGTGGTCCCTGTAAGCTAGCCACGCCTCCAGATCCGCTGGAATGCAATGATGTGTGTTAATTGTACAGAGCCACAATAATCCACCATGTGTACAGACTGTTTCGGATTGGTTGATCCTCATCAGTGCATGGCATGGATTAATATAGCTCTATCGGGTAGGACTGGAAGAAAACACAGTTAGAGCCCTTTTCCACTAGCGGCGTTTGCGATGCTGAATCGCAAAGTCACAAACCGCTAGTGATTTTGAAATCGCTACGGTTTGCTTTTTAACGTAGGAATCGCGGTAGGTAGTTTCCACTACCGCAATTCGTTTTTTACTCAAACGCGATCGCACCGCGGAGCGAACTTTGCCGCGATTTTGCTGTGCATTGCATAGCAAAATCGTGAACGCAATTGCCGGGAAGATTCCTGCACTTGCGATTCAGCAATCGCTAGCGTTTAGCGCGAACGCTAGCGATTGCTAGTGGAAAAGGGCCCTTACAGATTGCTCAGCAAGCGGATGGTGAAACAGAACTACTAGGAGTGTATAAGGCTCGGTTCACACTGTATTTTAAAGCCAAACTGGTAAAGCAGATCCGGTCTCCGCTTCACCGGATCCGTATGGCTTGGTCCACACTGGCAAACAGGATCTGATCACAGGTTGCTCGGATCAGTTTTGACTCTGCCACTCTAGCAGGTGAGGGAGGGTTAAAAACGCACCCAGGCGTCTTCTTCATTGCAGCCGGGCGGTAGAGAGGGTTTCTTTTGAGAGGCAGCTGTCATCTTCCGTGTCATGTGACTACACACGTCACGACACGGAAGACGACTGAAGCCTGGAAGCAACCCTCTCTACCGCCCAGCTGCAATGAAGACCCGCCCGGCTTCTGCACTCTCCCGCTCAGGTATGGCCCAGTTAAGTCCCCCACCCCCAGTGGATTTTGCCCTCTGGACAGTCTGTTTCTTCACTAGTGTGAAGAAACGTTCCGTTCTCTCATTGCCCACAATGCAGGGCTTCATCTTCCATTTCCGGTCCACTGGGCTCAGCGGTCCAGAAAATGTGGTGCTGCAGCAAAGTTGCGTTCCATTCAGTGGAACATATGCAACGGATCCGTACGAATGGACGCATGTGAACGGTTCCATAGGTTAACATTGGATCCATTCACATCCGTTCTGTTTCGTACAGGTTCTGTTCCGCTTACGGTACACTTTTTAATGCTAATGTGAACTGGGCCTAAGGGGCTACAAAGGACCAAAAAGAATCCGTATTAAAATACTATGAAAAAGAGAAATTTGCCTTCTTAACTTGTATTTAACCTGAAATATTTTGTTTGAAACTGCTGTGCAGTCTAAACCTCTGCTGGCAATTCTTGTTTGGTTGCCTAGTGCTGCCAAACAAGCAGCTGGCAGGGAGCAGTTATAGCATACCTCCCAACTTTTTGAGATGAGAAAGAGGGACACTGATCATGCCTCTGGTACACCAATAGTCACGCATACCGTAAAGATTTCATAAGAAAAATGTTGTTTTAGAATTCAAACCACACTAGTGCTTTCTATCCTGATTCATTTTCCTTCATAGTAACATTTTACAATTAGTAATATATCAATTTAAAGGAAAAGAATAAAGTTTAGAGTCAAACACATTTTTTAGTTGAGAAATATATATATTTACATAGAAAGAGGGACAGGGCTCCCAAAGATGGACTGTCCAAAAGAGGGACAGTTGGGTTATAGCTACCTGTTCCGGACGGCTTCTCTTCCTCCACCAGCGGCTTTGAACTTCTGACAGGTCTTCTGGGTCCTGATCACATGTCATATCATGTGATCAGAACAAAGAAGACATGTCGGGAGTATGTCAACACCACAGTGGCGGAAAAAGCAGACCCAACCGTCTGGACAGGTAGCTATGAAAGCATCCTGCCGCCCACTCTGCATACCCTGCTAGCCTGCCAGGATAGGGAAGGTACAATTCCCAGCGGCAAGAAAAATTAGGCTCTGCAGCCAAATAAAGTTTTACCTTTATGTGGCTGCTAAAAGGTTAAAAGACAACTGAAGTGAGAGTGATACAGGGCCTGTCTAACTATTTCCTTTTAAACGATACCAGTTGCCTGGCAGCCCTGCTGATCTATTTGGTTGCAGTAGTGTCTGAATAACACCAAAAACAAGCATGCAGCTAATTTCGTCAGATCTGATGATAATGTCAGAACAGAAGGTATTTGCGTGGGAAGCAGGGTGGTGTAGTGGTTAGCGCTCTTGCCTTGTAATTCTGTGTCCCTGGTTTGAATCCCAGCAAGGTCAACATCTGCAAGGAGTTTGTATGTTCTCCTATGTCTGTGCGGGTTTCTTCCGGGCATTCTGGTTTCCTCCCACATCCCAAAAACATCCAGATAAGTTAATTGGCTTCCCCCTAAATTGGCCATGGACTACAATGCATAAGTACTACATGATACATACATAGACATATGGCTGTGGTAGGGACTAGATTGTGAGCCCCTGTGAGGGACAGTTAGTGGCAAGACAATATATTCTGTACAGCGCTGTGTAATATGTCGGTGCTATATATAAATAAATAATAAAACTTTCAATAAAATATTTGAAATAGAAATACTTAAATAATTAAAAATAATTCAGGATGGAGTAGTGGCCACTTACAGTGAGTCATTTATCGAGTCCTATGATCGGGTTGTATGGTGTGTGTGGGAGCTGAGAACAATGATCAAGTTGCAGTATTAGCCTCTGGGTACAGATTTTCGTCCCGCGGCGCTCTGGGCCCTGAAGCATACGCCGTTCTTTTATTACAGGGAACCCGACCGTCTGATCTCCCCCTGCTCTGCCGCCCATCTCACAGCAATGACAGCAAATAGCCTCCATTTCTCACATTTTAATTAAGTAGAAAAATAATATGGCGCAAGAAAATCTCTGAGGAAAAGCCTTCATGGTCTATACCCAGCCTGACTTGCATGCAGAATGATAATTTAATCCAATCAATAAGAGCCTGAGGAGACGAAGGAATAAGACAGAGCGGCAGTGATGATTGCAGATGTAGTTTGTGAACAGGAGTGGAGGGGGGGGGGGGCGTACCTCAGAGCAGATCGGGATCACTACATTGGATTTCTGCACAGGCAGACCAATGCTGGGAGTTCTTGGTGTAAAAAGTATGTTGATCAATAACTTGGCACTAACCCTCAAACTTAAAGAGGAACCCAGGATTAAACTGCTTTCCTATCAGTGGCTGATACCCCCTTTCCCACAAGAAATCTTTACCTTTTCTCAAATAGATCATCAGGGGGTTCTATATGACTGAACTGATATTGTGGTGTAACCCCTCCCACAGTGTGATGTCATGACTAGAGATGGTCCGAACGGTTCCCAGCGAACTTCCGTGGTTCGCGATCGCGGAGAACCGCAAACTTTTCCAAAAGTTCGGTTTGCCCCCATAGTGCATCATGTGGGTCAACTTTGACCCCTCAACATCACAGTCAGCAGGCACATTCTAGCCAATTAGGCTACACTCCCTCCTGGAGCCCCCCCCCCCCTTAAAAGGCAGGCAGCGTCAGGCATTGGACTCACTCGTGTGCCTGCATTAATTAGAGAAGGGAAAGCTTAGTTAGGCTCTTGTAGGCTTGCTGATTCTTATTGCTAAAAAGCACCCCTCAACGGCTCTTTTGAGAGCTAATCTTGTTCTTGTGATCACATTTTTTTGTGTGTGTCCCACTGACACTTCTGTTGCATAGACAGCCTTGGTAATTCCTAATGTGTGTGCCACTGCCAGGCCCAGCACATTCAGTGACTACCTGTGTATGTGACAGGTGCACATTGTAATACCCATCACTTCATATACCTACCTGTTGTTCACTGTGCACCCACCTACCTACATAAGCGCACGCATTGTCACTGTGCCTGTCCGGTACCTGTCTGTGTGTGACAGGTGCACATTGCAATACCCATCACTTCATATACCTACCTGTTGTTCACTGTGCACCCACCTACCTACATAAGCGCACGCATTGTCACTGTGCCTGTCTGGTACCTGTCTGTGTGTGCAGGTGCACATTGTAATACCCATCACTGCATATACCTACCTGTTGTTCACTTCAGTCAGTGCACCCAGCTACCTACGTGAGCGCACGCAGTGTTACTGTGCCTGTCCGGTACCTGTGTGTGTGACAGGTGCACATTGTAATACCCATCACTGCATTTACCTACTACCTGTTGTTCACTTCAGTGCACCCACCTACCTACGTGAGTGCACGCAGTGTCACTGTGCCTGCTAGGTACCTGTGTGTGTGTAACAGGTGCACATTTGTAATACCAGCCATTGCATAATTGTTCACAGTACATGTGTGACCGCACGCTGTGTAATACACCACTCCAAGCATACCTGTTAACTGCACCTGTGTGACAGCTGCACATTGTATTGTAATACCAGTCACTGCATACCTTTCACTGCACCTGTGTGACTGCACATTGTATTGTAATACCAGTCACTGCATACCTTTCACTGCATCTGTGACTGCACATTGATTATACCTGGCAGTCAGTGCACACCTTTCACTTGAATGGATGGCAGACTTGCCCTCCATAACAGATTCTCGTTAAAGGTAGTAAAGTCGATCAGTGTCATATGCAGCAGTGCCTCGAAAGTCCTCCTGTATTGTTATTTTTTGTCACTACCTCAGGACTTGCATGCCATGCCTGCTGCCTTCCTTGGATGTGTGGTGGTAGCCGTTTCTCAGGCTCCAACTCCGGACCATGACTCCCTGGCCGTACGCTTTCTTTAACAATGGTAGAGAAAGAACCATCGACTGTATGAGCAGCGATGGACTACTGGGTGCGCAGGCTTGTCCTGTGGCCAGAGCTGTCACAATTTGCCATACAACTTCTCTTGCCCTGCCGCAAGCGTCCTGTCAGAAAGGACCTTCAGCGCAGCTGGAGGCATTGTCACTGAGAAGAGAAGTCTCCTAAGTCATAAAAGTGTTCAGTACCTGACCTTTATCAAAATGAATGAGGCATGGATCCCGGAGGGCTACTGCCAGCCCCAAGACTAAGTCAGTCCCCACACACAGCATCTCTGTCTGCACGCTGTGTGACTGCCTGCCCCGGCCAAGACTAAGTCGCTCCCCACACAGCACCTCTGCCTGCAGGCAGCTTGACTGCCTTCTACCCCACCACCAACAGGGCCCAGGACTCCGCTATAATAATTTTTCTGGTGCGTGTACATGCCTGCCTAATTTTTCTGGCTGCACTGCAGCTGCAACAACAAAACAAAAGGCATGTGCATGTGCCAATTCCCCTTCGTGATCATTACCTTGCCGCGGTGAAGGGGCTTGCGTATCACAATGAAGCAATGACTGCCGGCTATATGAGGGTCTCAGTGGGGGGGCACATCGAAGATAATAAGGTCCTTGTTTCATTGTGGACAGACCAAATTTGATCAGCTGGACAGTCACTGTTGTTCTATCATTGAGCTACCACGAAAATCAGAGGTTGGGGCCATCTCTAGTCATGACCATGGCCCTGGCAGTTTTCTACCTGTGAACCTCATTGCATGGTGGTAAATATTTATTTTTCCAACTGCCAAGCAAGCAGTATCTCCCCCGGTGAATAGAATTCTCTAGTAATGAACATTCTGCACAGATCAACAGGCAGAACTAAAAATGTCACCACCAGTGATAAATCTTAGAATGTAAATCAGGGAGAGGGAAGTTTTTACAATGGGCAAACACTAAATCTATAAATGAATAATGTAAATAATAAGCAATGTTATTCATTGTTATTTTCACTACATCTCCTCTTTAACCCTTTGGGGACCGGCTGCCTAACCCCCTTAAAGACCAGGCCATATTACATGGGGGGGGGTGTCAGGCAGCCAGAGCCCCAGTGCGGCTGGGTAGGTATGTTGTCCCCTCTGTGGCCAGGTGTCCCCTGTTTTGCCAGCAGCCTTTACTCACCTCCCAGGCTCCAACAATGAATGAACAGATCTAGTCCCCTCCCTCTCGCCGGCATCCTCGCTCGCACTACCGTTAAATTCCAGGTCGCAGCTTGATGTCAGAGCGAGCAGAGATGCCGGCCAGAGCGGAGGGGAGCGACGATCGTCGGGGGAACTTCAGGAAGGTGAGTGGATCCTCTTCTTCCCCTCCTACCACCGCTGCTGTAATAGTGATTACTACGATCTGCCGGTGATCGTAGTGCTCACATGATCAGGAGCCAATCGCAATGGCTCCTGATCACTGAGGGGAGATGAATTTTTGCAAAGTTTTCTTTGGCCCCATCTCAGGTACACTTTAAGCTACCTACACATGCTTAAAGGGAACCTTAACTCAAAAAAAACCCATGAGTTTCACTTACCTGGGGCATCTACTTGCCCCCTGCAGTCATCCTGTGTCCTTGCAGTCACTCATTGCTCCTCCGGTCCCCCGCTACCAGCTAGTTTCGTTTTTGCCGACTGGGAGTCAGCCGGCCGCCATGTGTACATTTTTCCCGCTTGTGCAGAAACCTATCGTGGACATTAAGAACTACATTTTTACGCGTTAAGGTTGCAATGTGCACACATTTACGCATTGCACCCATAACGAGTAAAAATGGACTTGTTAATCTCCGCGATAGCTTTCTGTACAAGTGGGAATGCGTAAAAATGTACACATGGCGGCCGGCCGAATCCTAGTCGGCAAAAATTAAACTAGCTGGCAGCAGGGGAGCGGAGGAGCCATGAGTGACTGCGAGGGCACAGGATGGCTGCAGGGGGCTGGTAGATGCCCTAGGTAAGTAAAACTCATGGGGTTTTTTTTTGAGTTAAGGTTCCCTTTAATTATAGTTCTAAAATGAATGATCCCAGATGAATCATCAATGGCATAATGATAGTCTATATGATATTTCTATGGTACGTTCACATTGGGTGTGGTGTGGCAAGCCCCGTCAAATAATGCACAGCATGACATGCGTTTACCGGACAAAGGGCGCGGTTACAGTGAAGCATACATTAATTGTACTGTATGCTTCACTGTATGGCCACACTGCACATCTGATGCAAGATGTGACTCTTCGACACTGTTGCCATGTTATCATAACACTTATAGACACATGAGCAAGGAAAGCTAGCCAAATGTTATTTCTTTTGTTAATCTTTGAAAGAAAAAGAACATTATTAACATTAAAGAACATTATTTTAAATTAATCATGCATGAAGTAGATTCTGCAAATCAAAAAAGTTACTTGTTCCACCAGTTTGTAAATCCTCATAGACTAACCATTGGTCTGCCTGCACTCGGTCAGCCTGAACACGCCCTCTTTTGAACACATGGGCATGAAGAGTGGCAGTGATTGCACGCCTCCCTGCTAACACATAACGTATCATGGACTTGGAGGGGATAGTATGGTTGAGGTGAGCCAGCATGAAATTCCATAGTTCAATTCCACTAATGTGATTGGGTGGACAGCACCCTCTCAAATGTCTAGGTTTCGGATAGGTTGTAGGAATAATACACCCACACAATTTGGCCAATTAGAATGCCTAATGTTACGGACATTGCTGTGATTGGAGAAGTGTTCCCTGTGGACTTTCACACTGGCCCACCTCAACCATACTAGCTATTACTTGGGAGTGGGAAGAGGGGAACAGAAGGGCGTCTTTATTCTTATTATGCAAAACCTACAGCTATTTTTTGCCAGCTTCAAGAGTACCTCCCTTTCATGACAGGCTCTGTCCTAATGATGGAGGATTGGGCAGGTGTTAGTGTTACTTACCTGTACTGGTGTCATTCTCCCAGGCAGGTGATTGCCCCTCCCCTACTGCTACTGCCTATAGAGCGCGTCCTTGTGGCTGCAGCTCTGGCGCTTTGAGTCCGCCAGGAGAAAAGCGTGATATAAATGTTATTTGTCTTGTCTTTGTCTACCTCAAAAATCACTGCTGAGACTCTGGCCACCTCCATCTACGTTGCTATGGCCAATCCCCAGCTTGGTAGGAGGATTTCGAAGAGCTTTGTCAGTCTTTGGAAACGTGGCCATGACTGTACTGTCAAGGAGGCGAGGCGGAGCCCCACCTGTGACCCGATGATGTTGGATTAGGTGACTATTTAAAGGGAACCTTACTTACCTGGGGCTTCCTCCAGTCCCATGAGGTGCGTTGGGGTCTCTCTCCGGCTGCCCCGTTCTCTTATGATCCTCCTTGGTAATCCATCCGGCGTACACCCCACGTTGCGTTCCTGCAGCCGGGAGCGTTCTGCACCTGCGCAGTAGTGCCCAGGAGCGCAACGCGGCCGCACAGAAGCGCACAACTGACCAGATTTACAAGAGAACAGAGAGGCTGGAGAGAAAGCAAGGGTCCCCACACACTAATGGGGCTGGAGAAAGCCCCATGTAAGTATAAATACACCCATACAGCCCATTCTAGGTATGCTTTAACCCCGCCTCCATCCCCCAATCATTAAGACAGCCGCCTTTCATGATAGGCTCTGTCATTTTTGCCTGAGGTACCCTTTAATATAATCCAATATTATATTAGGTAATACAAAACAAATGCCTGCAAGTGTCTTTTATCCCTCCACCACCAATATTACATGTCCTCCCGTAGATGTCCTGTGTAATTACAACCCTCCAGCAGTCTAATTATACCAAAGGAATCACCCGCAGGAGCCCTGCAATAACATTAATCATTTTTAGGGATGCATGGCTACACACCTAATTACAGGCCAGGCTACAAGAGGCTCCCAGATAAGGGACAAGCTTCAGCTGCTGGGTAATAAATAGATTGCCTTCTCCTTCTCTGTGGTGTTGCGTGCCATCAGGACAGAAATGTCTGCGGGATTCATGTAATATCAGTTCTTGTGACCTCTATCTGCGAGCTCTGGTAATAATAGCCTCAATGTTTATCTGGTTTGGAAGCACCGCATGTTAAAATTAAGCTTGATACGGTGTAGTTTTAACGCCGGCATCTCCCGTGTACGGGACGTGATTATGCGTCCCCCACAGGCACAGGACTCAGCTTTCTAAAGATACCTCAATCAGGAGCTGTTTTCATTGGCTACTGACCCCCTGATCACTGTGAGCCAATCACCAGGGACGGTTCTTCCATGAAGCAAAGTGAATCACTTGCTTCAGGGCGGTGGCAAGAGGCAGATCCCTCTCCTCGCACTCCCCTTCTCCCCCTCCCCTAGATGCCCAGCGCCGCTTCACTCACCTGCTCTCAGCGTTCCATCGATGGGATCTCCATCCACTTGTCTAGTGTCCTGTATCCATGGCTACAGCGCCGCTTCATTCACCTGCTCTAAGCGTTCCATCGATGGGATCTCCAGCCACTTGTCTAGTGTCCTGTATCCATGGCTACAGCGCCGCTTCATTCAATTGCTCTCAGCGTTCCATCGATGGGATCTCCATCCACTTGTCTAGTGTCCTGTATCCATGGCTACAGCGCCGCTTCATTCACCTGCTCTGAACGTTCCATCGATGGGATCTCCAGCCACTTGTCTAGTGTCCTGTATCCATGGCTACAGCGCCGCTTCATTCACCTGCTCTCAGCGTTCCATCGATGGGATCTCCATCCACTTGTCTAGTGTCCTGTATCCATGGCTACAGCGCCGCTTCATTCACCTGCTCTCAGCGTTCCATCGATGGGATCTCCATCCACTTTTCTAGTGTCCTGTATCCATGGCTACAGCGCCGATTCATTCACCTGCTCTCAGCGTTCCATCGATGGGATCTCCATCCACTTGTCTAGTGTCCTGTATCCATGGCTACAGCGCCGTTTCACTCACCTGCTCTCAGCGTTCCATCGATGGGATCTCCATCCACCTGTCTAGCGTCCTGTATCCATGGCTATAACGGTTATGTGCTGCTGGGTCACATGAGGCACCGCTGTAGTCCGAGAGGAAGCAGGACTTCACATGTGGCTAGTGATCCCCTCGCTAATCTGATGAGAATGGGTAGGTGATGCAGCGCCAGTGCAGCACATACCTGGGATCAGAGCCAGGATGCTGCAGGCCAGCAGGGAGGAGATGCTGTCTTGGAGGAAGCAGAGTGGCATACATATGAACTAGCCGCAGGAAGATTTGGGCACAGGGTAAAGACAATAAACTTCTCACCCTGCTCCTGCAAAAGTCCTGGCGGCGTTTAATACTATTCCCCTTCCAGGTCTTCATGGATAGTGGGGGAAAGATGTTATTCGGCTTCCAGCTATTGCAGTGTTTTTATACTAATTTGTGCTCTTGTCTTTAGACGGCGCCCAAATTACTCAATGCTAAAGCCGTAATTCCTATTAAGGCCTATGGTGGCGCCGGCTGTGTCTCTCCGGTCGGACTTTATGCACATACACGTCGGGAGGGGGGTTGTCCTCACAATGTATTGCTTCAGGCGGAACAAAGTCTCTGGTCCTTAAAGGGGCCAGAGCCTTCGGTCCGAAATGAGTTAATACTGAGGTTGGAACAATCCGGTCACGAACATCAACATCACAGGACTAGGGATAAGCGTTCCGAAGTAGAATGTTGTTCTAATTGAATTGGAACATAACGCAAATATTGGACACAGCGGACCGTGGGATTTAACTCAACCTCGAGGCCACCTCTGCACGCTGCCCTCCATTGTGCGTTCCGCTGCATTGTGTGTTCCAGCTCTCAATACTTCCTCCTCCACAGCCAGAAAGAGGAAGTGGCTGCAGAGCTGTAACGCACAAAGGAGGGCAGTGCAAGGATGAGTCAACCCCCCCCCCCCCGGTCTGCTGTGCTCTAATTTGGTGTTCTGTTCCAATTTATTTGGAACAGCATTGTTCTTCAGAACACACATCTTTACACATGACTGGAAAAAGTGACAATTGGCCAATGGGGGAACTAGTATGATTTAGGTGACCCAGCAGGAAACCGTAAAGGGCATATTTATTACTACAACCTATCCAAAACCTGAAGGTTCGAGAGAGTTCTGCCCAACCAATCTCAATAGCAGAATCTCTCTACGACGTTTCCAGCTGGGTCACCTAAACCATCCTACCGCACCACTGGGAGAACCTCAGTAAGGGAGGGAGGAGGGGGGTTTACAGTTTATGTTGAAGTTTCACTGCAAACACATTTGAACTTAGATTCACTTTATGTATGAGGGAGAATGCAAAAATAAAGGCTACATCCTGTATCCTTTAGACTCAGACTGAGGCAGAGGTAGGAAAGTACCGTGCCTCATGTTCAATAGGAGTTGGGGTCAGCTACTGTCTTTTTCTGGGCCATTGGTGGTTCAGACAGGCAGCTTACAGGCCGACTGTCAGCATCTCACCTGCACCGGCTGGGTGTTTATTGATCAGCCAGACATTACTTAATGCTGATTTGCAAGCAGGCCATCCCATGGATGCATGCACAGACCAATGTAGATGTCTATCGGTCGGTATAGTTACCTAACAGTTCTTCCTGTGGCCGTTTTTAACAACTTTCTTTTCCTGCTCTTTTGCATTTTACACATCAAACACTTAGATTTTTTTTTAAGTTTCTTATTATAATTTTATAAACATACATTTAAAGACAACAGTCCCCAAAACAGTCGGGGATTACAACATAGAACCATTTTGAAAAAGCTTAAAGAGGAACTCCAGTGAGAACAATGTAATAAAAAAGTGCTTCATTTTTACAATAATTATGTATACATGATTTAGTCAGTGTTTGCCTATTGTAAAATCTTTTAAATCCCTGATTTAAATTCTGACATTTATTACATGGTGACATGTTTACTGTTGGCAGGTGATGTAGCTGCTGCATGCTTTTTTGGCAGTTGTAAACAGCTGTAAACAGGTATTTCCCACAATGCAGCAAGGTTCCCAGACAGGAAACTGCCAGGAGTACGTACTCAAGGGTTTCTTGTGGGAGGGTTTTCACCACAATATCAGTCATACAGCGCCCCCTGATGGTCTGTTTGTGAAAAGGAATCGATTTCTCATGTAAAAGAGGGTATCAGCTACTGATTGGGATAAAGTTAAATTCTTGGTCGGAGTTTCTCTTTAAAATATGAATACTGTATACACTACTTGTTGTGCATGGAGTAATTTCAACATCAAAATGAAATTTCTGTATCTTTTTAGCGTAGTAAAATACAGTACATTTCAAAGTAACTTCTCATTATACAAATATGTACTCTCCAGAATTACAGTACCTCACTCTCCCCTTATAGAGCAGTATAGGCACTAGGGTCAGGTCAGCAGTTTAGTATATACTGGAATTATTTGGAGCTATGTGTAGTACTAGAATTCTCATAGAGGGAAATACTCTTGTTAGTGATTTATAACTTCTTGTTAGTGCGTGTCAATTAAAAAAAAAAAATACTGTTTTTAATCTGAAGACAGCGCAAACGCCTCGATTTAAGTTGAAAATATTTAAGGGAGACATTTGTATTTTGTTTATGCCATAATGATCTGGAATGAAAACGCGTGATTTCAATTATGCAAATCAACTTAGAAACGGATTTGTGTTGTTTGCTATTTTTTTTAGCGCTGCTGAGGAAACAATCTAGGGCAATTCTCGGGGGTATACGCTGGCGCTGATGTATGCAAATACCAGTTCTTGTTCAAACTGGAGAACGTGTCAGAATGGGAACATGGAAATGGGAAGAGTGTGTCCTTTTGTCAGTTGGGGTGATTTATTCAAGACAGGAAAAATATCACGTTGTTGTTGAAGAACTAATGCTGGGCATACACGGGTCGATCCGGTGGCCGATTAGCCGCCGGATCGATTCCCGTTCGTCCCCGCCGGCGCTTCTTATCGCCCGCTTGATTCGCTGCAATTGTATCAATCGAGCCATCAGGCTCGATTGATAATCCTCCCCTCTACGCCGTGTATGCCCAGCATAAAGTAAAGAATGCAGCTAAGTTCTAGAGATGGTTAATAAGTTCATGGCTGGCCGCAAAGGCCATGGCCTAGGGCCCCAGAAAAGCAAGGGGTGGGCAGCAGGGTGGCAGTAGCAGTTAGCCCGCCGAACATTCATCCTGCTACACAGAGTTTGCATATAGCGGTGGGCTGCTACGTATAGCCGGATATTTTATATGGGGGATGAAGGGGCAGCAAACGGGCACATACAGTGATCTCTGAGTTGCCTTTCGCTCATCGAGAAGCTTACAATCTAATCCCGGCCATCATGTCACTAACTGTCCTCATGTCCACAGAGGAGCCTACAGGCTAATCCCTGCCATGTTGGGGGGGAAGATTAGGATGCTGTTGGTCCCAGGGCAGCTGGTGATACTGGGTCTTGGGCAGTAAGACGTACAAATCAATTCAATGAATAAGTTGTCAATAGTTTCAGCTTGCATGCAAATTTAATGCAAATAGCATGCAGCTTGGAATTGGGTCAACTGAAATAGGCAGGAAGTGTGCAGGGGTGTAACTACAAATAACGGGGTCCGACAGCAAAACTTTGAAGGGAACAACCCCCCCCCCCCCCTTCCCCATGTTCACATCCTCTCCCTTGCCTACCCCTGGTGACCCTAACAGTCTGGGGTCCCACCTTGAAAGGACCATAAATCAAGCGTGGCTTTCAGGATTTTCCCACTCATTACAAGTGTAGCCACAAAAACACCTGATCTGAAGGACCCCTTTATGAGAGCGAGCGCAGTAGTAGTCTGGGACACCCTTACAGCTCTGGGCCCCCCTGCAGTCGCTTGGGCTGCTCCTCTGTTGCGATTCTGTGTTAACCCTTTAGCAGCCAATTTATTTAAAGGCTTGCAAGTACTCCAGGCCAATTTATTTTAGCATATTTTTTTATTTCTTATTTGTTACATTTCATTGCTTTTCATTAGTACTGCTGTCATGTGTATTTATGGACACTTGTCACCAGGGGGCAGTGTGAGACAATAACATAAGACTTTTGTTTTCAGTTTCTATATTTTCTGCTACGTATAGAGAGAGATCAAAGCATTCCAAGAATTTACAGCACAACGAGTTCTGCCAACTGAAGTCAAAAGCAGTGAGGTGGCTAATGGGTTAAAAAAATCTGGTCATGTGACCTGAAGCACTTTCAGTTTCATCAAACTGTAGGGGGCGGGGCAAAGACAGAGCCAGAAAGAAAACTGCAGCCTGTAGCTTTGGAAGTCTGTGTTGCAGGATGTGCCTGGTGCAGGGGCTCCTGACCAGGTACCTTAAAAGTCATTTATCAGATACCAACTCATCAAGGAGCTTATGCACAGCTAAAAACGATAAATGGTTCCCGCTGAGAGTCGCACAGGACTAGAGTAACAGCTGTGCCTCCGAGCTGGGCTTTCACGGCCTATATCTACCTAAATCTAAATGCCACATTCTGAACAAAGTGACCCTGTAGCTATTTTTGTTTTTTGTGCGTCCCGCAAACTTTATTAATAATCCATTTATGCACTAAGAGCGGACTGCAGAGCAGGCCAGGTTGTACATTAATGTAATGCAGCCTGCACTTTCCATTATCTCCGAGGCGTTCTGCAGCAGCGCTCTGGAGAGTATTCCAGTTATCAGATTATTCCGCTGACAATGTACATAATCCTGGCCAGGCGGCTATTTCTGTTACAAGATCTCAGAGTGTAATCGTGCTGCATGTCAACTAAGGATGAAGGGAAGGTCAGCGGCGCGCCTGCCATCCCCTGACCTCGGATATTCTGCGTACACGCACTAAGGGGGCCCGGAAATAGCCACTAGTAGAGCATAGCTCCCAACTGTCCCTCTTTTGGAGGCACAGTCCCTCTTTGGGAACCCTGTCCCTCTTTCTTCCTCATCTGTCCCTCTTTCAGGACTGATGTACAGATATATGTAAATATTTGTATTTTTCTTCTTAAAAATGTGTTTAATTGGCTGTAAACATTACTCCGATGCTTTAAACTGACACATTTCTTATTTCCAAATGTTAATATTAAAGGGAACCTGAAGCGAGTACAATTATTTAAAATAAACACATGACATAGCTGCAAATGCAAATATTACATACTAACCTCACCGTCAGTTCCTAAAGCTTTACCATTTCTCGAATAGCTCATTAGAGAGGTCTGTATGGCTGATATTGTGGTGAACCCCTCCCAAAGTGTGATGTAAGGACCTAGGTCTTGACAGTTTCCTGTCTGTGAACATTGTTGAATTGTGGGAAATAATGGCTTTTTCCAATTGCCAAGCAACCAGTATCTCCCTCTGTGTATATGTATATCTAGGAAAAAACAACATTTTAGCCTATTGCATTGTTTGGGGATGTAGCTATAGATATTGGCAGTTGGTGCTGTTTCTTTTATCTTAAAGCGGATCTGAGATGAAAAACTAACTATAACAAGTAACTTGTGTATATATCTTATCTAAAATTTAGATACTTTGCACAGCAAATCTAGCTGCAAACAGCTTCAACAGTATATGATTATTTTTTCCTGTGAGGGCAGCCATGTTCTGCTTGTCCCATTACACAGGCAAGCTGATAGAATCTCAGCCTGTGAAAAGTCCACTTCCATCTCCTCCCCCTCCCCTCTGCCTCTGAAATCTCTGGCTAGTAACACCTCCTCCTCCTGCCCAGACTGAGCTCCCATAAGCCCTTGCTACATTGCTCTAAGAGTGCCAAGGCACAAAAGGAGCTGTGGGCGAGGCTTGTTTAGTTTATAAGGAATTAGAGTATTAAAACAAAAAAAAGTATTTGGCATGAGGAATGCCCTATAAACTATATAAAAGGAACACAACTATGCAATGAGTAAAAGTTTATCTCGGATCCACTTTAAGGACTCGCCAGTAGTAAAGATGATGCGGTGCAGGTTGAATGAAGATCAAACGATATGATCAAATTACTGTACATGGCAAATATCAATCATTTCTTCATATCACTTCTATTTTTGTAACGTCTCACATTGCAATGCATTGATTTTTTTTCCACTTTTCACTAAAGTTCCCCTTTAAAACAATGTCATTCAGTAATAGAGAGATACTTTAGCCACTGTTCTGCTGTCACATGATCCGCACTTTCACTGCTATAGAAACAATACACTTTCACTAAGTAGCTGGTACAGCAGATTCTCTACAGCGCAGAGCAGAATTAATGCCTTGCTGGCCGTTAAACACGTTGTGCAGCCGATATCTCTATTTTCGCCTACACAGTGGTACTGGGGGATTAATTGTCTTTTCTCATTTGAATCCCGCTGCCTACAGGCACAGCTCAACCAGGGTGCATCAGTGAGGGAAGGTCAGTTACAGGAAAACTGACTGCAAAACAGAAGAACAGGAACATGGATAGATCTGTGGTAAAATGAGGCGTCACGCGTTTCATACTTTCCAATATTACTCGCATAAGGTGGCATACAGTGTGAAACGGAATGCAAACTCTTGTGGTAGGGAAAAATGTCTATTATTTAGGCAAAAACAAAGTAGCAAAACATGGGTGTAACAATCACCCCTGCGACCACTGCCATTGCAGGGGGGGGGGGGCCAGAGGCTTTGGAGGCTCCTCCTCCTCCCACTCCCCAACCACAAGTGCAGCCCATTAGCAAGAAAACCACCCCGTTCACTCTCATAAAAACCATCCCAGCAGGCCCGGATTTACATCACAGAAGCCTATAGGCACAGAAGCCCTGGCACACTAGACTCCGCCCTCCATGAACCTACAAACCCCCACCGAACCGCACCGCAAGTGTGCTGGCTGTCCCAGCTGTTACTTCTCCCTTACTTCCCTTGCCTGCCATATGAAGAGACAGGTTTTCCTTAGCATTAGGTAGCCAGAGGTACCCTCCGTATTAATTATTAAGACTGAGGGAAGATCTCATCGGTGGAATTCTGAGAGCTGGACACGTACCCTCTCATAAACGCTCTGCTTGGGACTCTGCATAAGGGAAGGATGGAGGCACTAGGGGATGGAAGTGAGCCGCCTCTCCATCATCAGGCGCCTGTAGTCACGTGCCTACAGTGCCTTATGGTAAATCCGGCCCTGCGTCCCAGCCACCTCTTCCCACCATGCAGAGTAGCGGGAGCGTCTGTAAGTTTTTCCTGCTTCCAGGTGCTGCTTCACAGCAGAATACTCTCTGCTGCTATTCGCCGGCTCCTAATCATGTGGCCCTCATTGGGCTCAGGGACCAAGGAGGCACCATGCTATAATTTTTGCAAAGGGGCCCTATGAAGTCTAGTTATGCCCCTGTAGCAAAAACAACCTGTACCTGCTTTAGCTACTCTGTTTTAGCCTCAATAATAGAGGACATTTTTTCCCTACCATAAGAGTGTGGATTCCGTCTCTAACTGTCTATCTGCCACCTTAATTCCTGCACCATTGGGCGGAGCAATTGAGGTTTGAGCAGTTCTGTCTGCCTGTTTTGCCATACTGGCTTGGTAGCTGCAACCTGACAGGGCCGGATTTGTACTCTTTACCACCTTAGGTCACTGTCACCAGCCGCCCCCCTTCAGTATAGGTAGCGTATGCTGCACCAGTTTAGCCTGCTGCTTTGGTGCCCTTGCTCCTGTGGCTCCCTAGGCCATGGCCTAGGTGGCCTTAGCCTAAATCCGGCCCTGGGTAGACATCCTGGTCTATGGGGGCACAAAGGCTTTCTATAGTACACAGGTGTTGAACTCCAGGCCTCGAGTGCCATATCCATGCCAGTGTTTAGGGTGGACTGAGAAATGTGTTCTACTTGGTAAACCGCACCTTTCCTGGTTAATTTGAGCCTTGCAAAAAATGTTTGAAGCCCTCGGTCCTTGAGGACAGGAGTCCAACATCCCAGCTATAACTGGTGGGAAGGAGGTTCAGCAAAGTGACATAATACTAACATGAATGTGTGTGTGTGTGTGTGTGTGGGGGGGGGGGGGGGGTGGATCAGCACAGAGGCTACCTAATACTAATATCTAGGGGGCTGGAGGAAGGGTAACGCAAATACTACCTACTGATAGCTGTGGAGGGGGAGGTGACTCAGGTGCATTGTCTGGGGTGACAAATACTGAAGCCGGCAATTTGAAATTGGCATTGAGAGGTAATTTGGGTGCCCATGGTGCCTGCTAAATAGCGGTCGCTGGTACAGCACCCACTATTTATCGGGCACCATGAACAACCAAATTACCCCTCAATGCCAATTTCAGGGTTAGGCGTCAGGTAGGTAGTTTGTGTGGGGAGGCGGTTAGGGGTCAGGTAGGTCGTTTGTGTGGGTAGGGGAGGCAGTTAGGGTTAGGCAACAGTTAGGAAGTTTGTGCGTCTAGCCGTCGGGGTGGAGGGTTCTGTGAGAGGATTGGGTTAGGTTTAGCCATAGTAAGAGATCGGTATTTAATAGTGATATTTTACACTTTAAAGGATACTTTAGCACTAAATATATTTAAAAAAAGATGCTTTCTGT
The DNA here is from genome assembly GCF_040937935.1 of Hyperolius riggenbachi. Classification (NCBI taxonomy): domain Eukaryota; kingdom Metazoa; phylum Chordata; class Amphibia; order Anura; family Hyperoliidae; genus Hyperolius; species Hyperolius riggenbachi. The sequence goes on along the minus strand of NC_090646.1, from coordinate 645,607,187 downwards.
GTGTGGGGGGAGTTGTGCCGAGGCTTACCGCACCTCCCGTGCCCCGGTATCTCCCTCTGGTCTCCCCCAATTCTCCCCATTCTGATATTGCTGGTTGGTGTAGTCGGTGATCTCCAGTGGTGTAGCTAAGGAGCTGTGGGCCTCGATGCAAATTTTACAATGGGGCCCCCCAAGCACTCCATATATAACAATTTATACAGAACACCAAAACCTGCCAAGGACAACCACAGTGTCAGAGGTCCAAGAAGGGGATGGGGACCAATTTGTTAATGATTAATACTATTCAAAGTATCTATAGAAGTAATTATTATGAGCACAGGACCAATAGAGAGCTAATACTGTGGTTGAGGGAGGGCCCTTCGGGGCCCCTCTGGCCCAAGGGTCCCGATGCGGTTGTAACCTGTGACCTCCGACCCAAACATACTTTGCCGCGCATGCGCAGTATTTCCGCTTAGGCACCTTGTGGCCGCGCTCCCTGGTGACTCCACACGACATGAGCACACACGTGTGGTTGCAAAGCACCCATGTGGACATACTGCGCAGCATAGTATGTCCTGGTCAGAGGTCACTGATCACGCCAACCAGCAATATCAGAATGGTGCAAATTGGAGGAGAATGGAGGGTGACTCCGGGGCTTGGGAGGTGCGGTAAGCCTCTGCACATCTGCTAACACACACAAAAGGCATCTTTTTTTAAATATAAGTAGTGCTAAGGTATCCATTAAAGTGTAAAATATCGATATTATCCTCTATAATAAAACCCCCGTGTCTCTGCGTACCGTGTCCTTGTGTGTGTGTGTCCCTGCGTTTACGCTACTGCGCATGTGCCGCAGGGACACCCTTTGAACAGGGAGCAGGACGGGCCAAGAGGCGGCTGGGGGGCGTGGGTGTGTGTGCGCATGCGTGCTTACTGTGTGCGGTGGCGGTGGTCACAGGGACGGGAGGAGGGAAGGGTGCGGGAGGGGGCGTTCCAACACAGACCTAGAGCCTGTTTTTAAACAGGCTTAGGTCTACTAGTATACCTATATTTTACTATCGGGATTATTGGGCGCCCAAATTTCCATGCGCCTTTTTTCGATATACGCAACAAATACAGTAGGTTACCAATGATCCTCCAGGCACGCAATTGATCTATTTTCCTCTTGAAATCTCTCATATGTCTGCCTTTATTTTTATAACATTTGCCAAGAAACTGACCCAGCCTTTTACAAGATTACCGGGCGGAGATTAGCGGGTAATACATTGACGCACAATGCGCTCTCTACAAAAAGTAGCCAGATTCACGGGGATTCTAATCCTCCTTTTTCAGTTTTGAAGTTTCCTGTAATTAAATGTGCTTTTGTTGTGCTTTTACAGGGAAGGTTTTATTTAAGCATCCCATGAAAATGTCTCGGTACAGCGGCGCCGTAATGTTTATCTCCAATTCCTGCGCTCCGTTCCGGATTACGGTCTGTACATTACACAACGCACAGCTGGGAATTAATGCATAAATATTAAACATTAATACTGCAATCTCCTCTTCTTGCAAAGCCTGTGGAGTTAGTGTATGGCAAGTACTCTGAAAGAGGGATTATGGGGAAAGCTTTCTGAAACACGGGCCGTCATTAGACAAATTAAATGATTAAAATATACAAAACAGTGCTCACTTGTACCTGGCTTAAAGGGGAACTTTAGCACAGCATTGAACTTCATCCCAATCAGTAGCCGATACCCCCATTTACATGAGAAATCTTTAACTTTTCACAAACAGATCATCAGGGGGTTCTGTATGGCTAATATTGTGGTGAAACCCCTCCCACAATGTGATGTCAGGACCATGGTTCTGACATCACACTGTGGGAGTCTTGTTGCATTGTGGGGAATAACAGCTGTTTACAGCTGTTTCCAATTGCCCAAAAAAAAAGCAAGCAGCATCTCCTTCCGCTGACATCACCTGCCAGCAGTAAAAATGTCACCATTTGATAAATGTCAGACTGTAAATCAGGGAGAGGAAAGATTTTACAATGGGCAAAGACTGACTAAATCATTTATACACTTTTTTATTACATTATTTTCACTGGAGTTCCTCTTTAAAGGGATCCTCCTGAACCGAGTAAAATTATTTAAAATAAACACATGATGAACCTGCAAATGAATATTACATACTTACCTTACTCTCAGTTCCTCTCAGAAACTCACCATTTTCTTCTAACAACGATCGCTTCCAGTTCTGCGAGATTTTGTCAGAACTGAAATATATCGGTTACTGTCAGTTATATATCAGTTGTTGTCAGTGATAACTGAAAGGACAACTAATGTACAAGATAATGTCTAGGTTTTCCTATGGCTCAAGTGAGCAATTTTATAGCTTAACCACATCACAACTGAGGGGTTTTACCCCTTGAGCATCAGAGCAATTTTCACCTTTCAGCGCTCCTTCCATTCATTCGTCTATAACTTTATCATTACTTATCGCAATGAAATGAACTATATCTTGTTTTTTTCGCCACCAATTAGGCTTTCTTTAGGTGGGACATTATGCCAAGAATAATTTTATTCTAAATGTGTTTTAATGGGAAAATAGGAAGAAATGTGGGAAAAAATTATTATTTTTCAGCTTTCGGCCATTTTAGTTTTTAAATAATGCTTGCTACTGTAATTAAAACCCATGAAATGTATTTGCCCATTTGTCCCGGTTATAAAACCGTTTAAATTTTGTCCCTATCATAATGTTTGACGCCAATATTTTATTTGGAAATAAAGGTGCATGTTTTCAGTTTTGTGTCCATCCCTAATTACAAGCCCATAGTTTATAAAGTAACAGTGTTATACCCTCTTGACATAAATATTTAAAACTTTTTTTTTTTCACAATGATCGCGCTGCTTCTCATAGAAGCAGCTGATCATTGTGGGGGGCTTAGATCAACGAACGGGAACGTTTTTTTCCCGTTCATTGATCTCCGGGCGAGTGGGCGGCGGCGTGCACGAGAACGGGAGCGCGCGCATGAGCGAGCGGGAGCGTGGGCAGCGGCGGGAGCGCGGGAGGTGCGGATACCTCCGTCCCTGGGGGTGAAAGGATGGAAAAAGGGACGGAGGTATCCGCACCGTTGGGGGTAAAGTGGTTAATAGTGTACTGACCTGCATAGCCGGCCTTTGACCGGAGCAGTCGCTCAGGGCACCGGCTTCCTAGGGGGCGCCTATAGTTGGTTACCTATACTGAGGGCACCTACACCTGATTTCCTATACTGGGGCACCTGTAGCTGGCTAGCTTTACTGAGTGCACCAACACCTGGCTACCTATACTGGAGGCATCTACACCTGGCTACCTATGGGGGGAAGGAGACCTTTAGCTGACTTCATATACTGGGTGGGGCACCTATGCTTGGCAACCTATATTGAGGGCACCTACACATGAGATCCTATACTGGGGGAACCTATACCTGGCTACCTACCTATGCTGAGTCTGAGGGCGGTTTTTTTTGGGGGGGGGGGGGGCGCGCACTGCGGCTATAACGCGTGGTGCAAATTGTCGGTGCTGTGCTATCATTCTAAAAAATGGGGGGGGGGGGGGCTGCTAACTGTCTCATTGATTGTTTTCATTAATATTCCTGAAAGGTTCTAGCCTTCATTTTTAAGTATATTCAGGATAATGCACTCTTTCCATCCATTCGTGGTTATTAATAGTATTTTTCTATTATATATATGTGATGTGTCATGGAGATCTGAGCATTTGGCGTGGTGCGTTACGACGTCAAAAAGGTTGGGAACCACTGTCCTAGGAGATATCTCAGGAGAAAAGGTGAAGTGTGTGTGTGTGTGTGTGTGTGTGTGTGTGTGTGTGCGCGCGCGTGTGTGTGTGGTGTGTGTGCGTGTGTGGTGTGTGTGTGCGTGTGGTGTGTGTGCGTGTGGTGTGTGTGTGTGTGTGTGGTGTGTGTGTGCGTGTGATGTGTGTGTGCGCGTGCGTGTGTGTGTGGTGTGTGTGTGTGTGTGTGGTTTGTGTGTGCGTGTGATGTGTGTGTGTGCGTGTGGTGTGTGTGTGTGTGTATGGTGTGTGTGTGTGTGTGTGTATGGTGTGTGTGTGTGTGTGTATGGTGTGTGTGTGTGTGTGTGTGTGTGTGTGTGTGTGTGTGTGTGTGGTGTGTGCGTGTGGTGTGTGTGTGTGTGTGTGTGTATGGTGTGTGTGTGTGTGTGTGTGTATGGTGTGTGTGTGTGTGTGTATGGTGTGTGTGTGTGTGTGTGTATATGGTGTGTGTGTGTATGGTGTGTGTGTGTGTGTGTGTGTGTGTATATGGTGTGTGTGTGTGTGTGTGTGTGTGTGTGTGTGTGTGTGTGTGTGTGTGTGTGTGTGTGTGTGTGTGTGTGTGTGTGTGTGTGCGTGCCTGTGTGTGTGTGTGTGTGTGTGAAGGGGGGGGCACAAAAATGAGGTTTTGCTCGGGACACTGTGAAACCTAAGGCCGGCCCTGCTGACCTGGATGCTGTTACAGGGCCATCGCCATTTTTAAAATGAAGGACAGAGAAGTCCATTGATCACAGTGGACAAACAGGCCGCAGGAGAGGAGAAAGAGACTGAGGAGCCGACTACACGGGAGGTGAGTACGACGTGTGTATGTTTATTTTGACTTTGAATTTTCAGTTCAAGTTTATTTTAAAGGGTAAGTGCAACTGTAATATAAGTGCAATAAGGCCTCTCTCACAGTGGGACGTTGTATTTGATGCGACGTTAAGGTCGCATAACGTGCCCCTAATGCAACGCATTGAAAGACTATAACTTGGACGTTATAGTACATTCTTTAGCCCTGCGTTTGGTGCGCTGTTTTCATCGCACAGTGATGGAACGACGAAAATGGCACATGCGTTACATTTAAAAAAACAAAACATTACTGAGCATGTGCAACACACACAACGCAGCAGATTTATTGCTAAACGCACAGCATGCAGCACTTTCTAAATATTGCTACACATTACACACAACGCAACGTGTGCACTGTGAATGTCGCACAGACTTTGTATTGCTGTGCGTTATTCCACGTTATAAAATTTTCTAACGTGCGACTTTAACGTCCCACTGTGAAAGAGGCCTAAAACTGTATTTCTCAACATTACTGCAAGTACCCCATTCAGGGTCAGTTCTAGTAACAATGGGGCCTCAGGCAAAATAAATCTGGGGGCTCTCCTGACAGACACCTCCAAACCAGAAGGCGGCATGAGGGACTCTTTGTTGCAGCCAAATTTCCCCCCAGGGCCACTGAGCTGGCTGCTGTCCCCTCGGCCCCTCCGACCACCACTCAACTTAACTGTGTTCCCCTGGGCCCCTGCAGAGTCTTTAGCAGAGTAGCATCTCACCTGTTCTGGTGAGCATGTATCTCTGTCAGTCCATGGCTCCATGCACTCCCTGACTTCATCTTCACAGGTGCGCATCTCCTCTGTCAGTGACATGACTATTTACTCTGTAAAGTGCTGCAGAAGATGTCAGTACTATATAAATACATCATAATTCTAATATGGGAGGACATTAGACTATGACTATGGTAGGATATGATTGTGAGGTCCTCTGAGGACAGTCAGTGACATGACTATGTGCTCTGTAAAGTGCTGCAGAAGATGTCAGTGCCATATAAATGTATTATACCAATACTAAACATGTATGCAAAGTACAACCATAACTGTAGCGCAGTTGTGCTGTTATTACATGAATGAATGGCTAGGCAGCAGAACGTTAACATTTGTGGCGGTCCTTTGAGACGTTAGCTGTTGTACAGCAGCGATATTTCCCCTCGGCAGAGCGCAGGTTCTCTTCACCTCCCACATTTCTTCACGTAAAGGAATATTTCTGCAGCATGCGTTCCGGCATCTATAGAAATGTTGAAAGCGGATAATATAAAGGTCAGGAAGCTGAAAATAATTCCTGCATTATGAGGCATGGCGGGATACCACGGCATCCCCACCATGCTTGGGCGGCCCTCCCAGAGACTCGGTAACTATGAATACAGATTACCCTTCTAAATGTCACTTCAGTGTTTTGTTTTACTGGTGGAAAAATTTACCGACTTTCCCTCCACATGACTTACCGGAATAAGCTCAGGATACGTGACTTCTGCCATTGCTGCTCTGTAAGACATTAGAGCCGATCCGAGATGAAAAACTATCTATAACAAGTAACTTGTCTATATATCTTATCTAAAGTTTAGATAGTTTACACAGCAAATCTAGCTGCAAACAGCTTCAACATTTTATGATTATTTATTCCTGTGATACAATGAGGGCAGCCATGTTCTGTTTGTCACATTGTCACAGGTTGAGATGCTATCAGCTTGCCTGTGTGTAAATTCACTCCCCTCTCCTCCTCCCTCCTCCCCTCTACCTCTGAAATCTCTGGCTAGTAACCTTCTCCCCCTCCTGCCCAGACTGAGCTCCCGTAAGCCCTTGCTACTGCCAAGGCACTGTGAAAACCTGTGGGCGTGGCTTGTTTAGTTTATAGGGAATTAGAGTATTAAAACAAAACAAAAAAAGTATTTGGCTTGAGGAATGTCCTATAAACTATATGTAAGGAACACAATTATGCAATGAGTAAAAGTTTATCTTGGATCCACTTTAAGGCTGCTTTCACAGTGGGACGTTACAGGCGCATGTTAGAGCAGCCTGTAACGCAGCCCAACTCACAGCAATGAAAGATCAATGGGCTTTTCACAGTGCCCACGTTGCGTTACATTGTAACGCAGCAGCTAAAAACAAAGTGCTGCGTGCTGTGCGTTCTACGCGTTAGACTGTTTGCGCATGCTCAGTGATATTGGAGGAGGAGGTCTCCCCTCCTCCTCCGCGGCCAGGCACATGGCTAATTAATATTCACTGCACGGTGTGACTTGCAGTGTTTACTTCCTGGAGCGCCGCTCTGTGCGGCGATTGGACGGCGGGACCACGTGATGCCGCATGCGTCCAAGAGTACGCATCACAGCATCACAGGACGCATGAAGAGCCGCTTAATGCGGCTCGATGGGACGTCCAGCTTCTAGCCCACTATGCGTTGCGTTAGGTGCACGTTATGCGACCTTAACGTAGCATCCAACGCAACGTCTTGGTGTGTAAGTAGCCTAAAGGACACCTCAAGTGAGAGGGATATGGGGGCTTCCATGTTTATTTCCTTTTAAACAATACAAGTTGCCTGGCTATCCTGCTGATCTTTCATCCATCAGTAGTGTCTGAATCACACGCCTGAGACGAGCATGCAGCTAATCCAGTCAGACTTCTGTCAAACATGAGCACCACGGTGGCCTAGTGGTTAGCACTCTCGCCTTGCAATTTCAGCCAGGCCACTATCTGCAAGGAGTTTGTATGTTCTCCCCGTGTCTGGGTGGGTTTCGCCCAGGCACTCTGGTTTCCTCCCACATCCTAAAAACATACAGATAAATTAATTGTCTTCCCCCCAAACTGGCCCAAGACTACAATACATGCGCTACGTGATACTGTCATATGACTCTGGCAGGGATTAGATTGTGAGCCCCTCAGAGGGACAGTTAAGTGACAATATACTCTGTACAGCGCTGCGGAAGATGTCGGCGCTATATAAATACAAAATAATAATGAAATGTGATATGCATCCTATTTCAGGGTCTATGGCTAAAAGTATTAGAGGCAGAGGATCAGCAGGATAGCCAGGCAACTGGTATTATTTAAAAGGAAATAAATATGACTGCCTCCATATTGCTCTCACTTCAGGTGTCCTTTAACCTTCGTGGCGTTTTGATTATGCGCAGCCGCACGGCTGCACATGGTTTTTTAAACCTAATTTTTTTTTAATCATGTAGCTAGCCTAGCTCTAGCTGGTATTGTTTAAAAGGAAATAAATATGGCAGCCTCCATATTCTTCTTACTTTAATTGTCCTTTAACCCTCCTGGCGGTCTATTAAAAACCGCCAGGGGGCAGCGCTGCCGTTTTTTTTTTTTTTAAATCATGTAGCGAGCCCTATGCTGCTCAGTGGCATCCCCCCAGCCCCTCCGATCGCCTCCGGCGATAGGCGATCAGGAAATCCCATTCAAAGAACGGGATTTCCTGGAGGGCTTCCCCCGTCGACATGGACGTCGTGACGTCTAAGGGAGACCCGATCCACCCCTTTGCGCTGCCTGGCGCTGATAGGCCAGGCAGCGCAGGGGTCTAGGTGGGGGGGGCCCTGCGACGGCGCAGATGGCGGCGATCGGTGTGCTGACGCAGCTAGCAAAGTGCTAGCTGCATTCAGCAAAAAAAAAAATTACGCAGATCGGCCCAGCAGGGCCTGAGAAAACCTCCTGCGCGGCCGCCAGGAAGGTTAAAGGAAAACTGTGAGTAAAATGAAAAATACACTATAGAGAGAAAACTCTGTGGTCTTTAAGTGATCAAAGGAAACCTGAGACAATTATAATGTGGGTATTTATACTTACCTGGGACTTCCTCCAGCCCCATGAGGTGCGTGGGCTCCCTCTCCAGCCTGCTCTTCAATGTTTTTTTTATATATACAGGAAGCCCCGCTTCTACTGGCACACATATGTTTTTCTGGCAAACAAACACACATTTTCTCTATATCATATCATGTATATTTAACTGTAGTTAGAGGTATATGGAGTCTGCCATAATTATTTTTTTAAAAAGAGAGACTGAAGCCACTTTAAAAACTTGTTTTTACCTGGCCAGTGTTAAAGCGCCGCATTCCCGCGGCAGAACGAGAGCTTTATAACCTCCAAATCCTGGGGCAATAATCCGCGTCTTTCAGAGTCGTGGATGTTGCTGCCCGGGGAGGCAGAGCTTAGTGCTGTAGCTCTGCCTCCATTAGCATCAATCCTCCGCTGATCGCCTCCTCTCCCCGCCCCTCTCAGTGAAAGAAGACTGAGGGGGGCGGAGAGAGGCGGCGATCAGCGGGGATTGACGCCAGTAGAGGCAGAGCTACAGCCCTAAGCTCTGCCTCTACAAGGAAGCACTCCCTGGTTTTTGCCCTGGGAATTTGGGGGTTATAAAACCCTTGTTCTGCCGCGGGAATGTGGCGTCTTAGCACTGGCCATATTAGCTAAATAACAGGTAAAAACAAGTTTTTAAATTGGCTTCAGACTCTGTTTAAGCAGTACTGGTTGCCTGACAGCCCTGCTGATCTATTTGGCTGCAGCAGTGTTGGAATCACACCAGAAGTGCAAGAAGGGTAAGTATCTATTTTTCCTCTACAGGTATACTTGAAAGTGAATCTGTTGTAAAAAAAAAAAAAAAAAAAAAAATTGCCCCTAGGGAGGGGAAAACCTCTGGATCCTAAAGAGGCTTCTCTCAGTCATTATGTCATTCGGCCCCATTCCTGCACTGGGAGCCGCTGAAAGTACGCCGACAAAGGCTTGTCGGCACGCAGGTGCAAACTACTGCTCGGGCTCCTGAATCAGAACAAGCCTGTGATGCGCCTTGAGCAGTTGCAGTAGTGGCTTACCGCTTGGTGTACAACAAAAATGGCCGAGCCTGAGCGGGTCCGCTGTACTGAGCATGTGCGAGACGTTTGCGCCAGTGCACTGATCGGGCTCGGCTTTGTCCGCTGGAGTCCGTGCGGAAAGCCGATAGTGAGTCTGTGTGAAGCACATCATGGGCTTGTTATGGTTCTGAAGAGTTTGAGGGTCCCAGGCCCAGCGCAGGAAAGGGGGTGAATGGGAGGATGAGGGAAGCCTCTTTTGGATCCAGGATCCCCCTTCCAAGGTAAGTACCCCCCAGGGGCACTGTTTTTCCCTACAGGTGTTCATTGAAAAATGAAGTCAGTAATGTCATCTGTGGAGAAAATTTTGCAACTTTGTGAGATTTTGCAACCAGTTGCAATATAGATACAGCAAAGTCCCTGTTAAAAGGATATCAGGGGCCTTTTTTTTAGGGGGGGGGGGGGTGGCGTGGTTCGCGTTTGCCAGCAAAAGAATACTCACCAAGCCTCCAGTGACGTCCTGTAGCTCCTAGCTGCTTCCGGCGTACGTGTACAGCTCCCAGCGTGTCATGTGATCCGATGTGGGTCAGGTGACACGCCGCTTTCTGTGCACGGGGGAAGCCGCGAGGAGCTGCAGGACATCGCAGGAGGCTTGGTGAGTATTCTGTCCTGCACCTGGGGGGAGATTTGTGCTTCTGCCAAGAACATGTATCCGGCATCAAACAATCCCCCAGTGCTGAATACCAGGGACTATGCTGTACTACTATCATAAAGTACAACGTAACCATTAATATCAGAAAATGTAACACCACCTAACTATATTCTCACACAGAAACTTTCCCTACTGATGCCTAACCCTAACCACCCCCCGTCATAGCCTAACCTCAGCCCCCCCCCTGCCGATGCCTAACCTTAACCACTCCCACTGCCAATGTCCAACTCTAACCACCCCCTTGCCAATGCCTAACCGCACCATACCGATGCCTAACCTCAGCCCCCTTGCCAATGCCTAACCCTAACCACACCCACTGCCAATGCCCAACTCTAACCACCCCTTGCCGATGCCTAACTCTAACTAACCTTAACTGTCACCCTCCAGCTGCAAACCCAGCGGAAAAAAAATGATGGGAGAGGTGACGACAGTTGAAATTAATTACAGCCGGGTTTACGGAAAGAAATCGCACATACACAGTTATGCACTGTCCATACAAGCGCGCATGCAATGTACGGCAAGTTGCAGAATCTGCTGGGTCTCAAAATCTTTCACCACAGCACCTTCTATCATTTTCCTCTCACTTCATGTTCCCTTAAAGGACCACTATCGCGAACATTGCAAAATTTAAAATACATGTAAACACATAAAATTAAAAATATGTTTCTTGCAGAGTAAAATGAGCCGTATATTACTTTTCTCCTATTTTGCTATCACAGTAAGGAGTAGAAATCTGACATTACGACAGGTTTTGGACAAGTCCATCTCTTCGTAAGGGATTCTCCGCATGGCCGTTATTATTTCTTAAGAGACAATCCCATAAAAGGATTTATATAAAGATGCAGACCGTCCCCCTATCTGTTTGCACACTTTTTTGGCAGTTGGGCAGAGCAACTGCCATTCACTGAGTGCTTTTAAAAATAAAGAAAACCCTGAGAATCCCCCATAAGGAGCTGGGCTAGTCCAAAACCTGTCACTTCTGTCAGATTTCTACTACTTATTGTAAGTGAAAGCAACATAGGAGAAAAGTCATTTCTGTCTCATTTTATACTGGAAGAAACGTACTTCTTATTTATATATGTTTATGTTATTTTACAGTTTTACGATTTTCGCGATAGTGGTTCCTTTAAAGGAACCTAAACTGAGAGAGACATGGATGTTTCTTTTTAAATAATACCAGTTGCCTGGCAGTCCTACTGATCTCTTTGGCTGCAGTAGTGCCTGAATCGCACACCAGAAACAAGCATGCAGCTAATCCAGTCTGACTTCAGTCGGAGCACTTTATTTTAAAAGGAAAAATCCATGTCCTTCTCAGTTTAGGTTCCTTTTAAAGGAAACCTGATGTAAAAAAAAATAATAATAATAACTTTCTTAGGGCTTCTGCCAGCCCCCTGCAGCCATCCTGTGGTCACGCTGTTACCAAACGATCCTCGAGTCCCCCACCGCAGCTCACTTGCAGTTTCTTCAGTCGTGGTCCACTGCGCCTGTGCAGAATACTCCCGCAAATGGGAGTGTGTGCAGGGATGTGCGCAGGCAGAGCTGCGCAGGCGCATTGGACGTTGACTTGTACATCAGCAAAAATTAACGAGAGCCACAACGGGGGACTGAAGGATCATTTGGAAATGGCGCGGGCACAGGATGGCTGTAGGGGGCTGGCAGAAACCCCAGGTAAATAAAACTCTTTTTTTTACATACTTTAGGTTCCCTTTAAATGAAAACGAAAAAAAAAAAAGAATAAAGGAAAGAAAAACAAATAGCCTTTCACAGCAGCACTATTGGGCTGGGCAGCAGCAGCAGCAAAACCCACAACCCTACCTAGCAGGCGTGTGCCTGAGCTGGACAGCTGGTGGTGACGTCAGGCGGTGGGCGTGCCTTAGAGGAGTTCCCTGGGAAGGCTGAGGCAAGGCTGACTCCAGTGTGTGATCAGGGAGTGAATGGGCTGCTGCTGATCAGCTCCACAGACACACAGGAGCGGCTGCCTGGCTGGCTGGAGGACCCCAGCTGCTGCTGCTAGGAGGATGCACTGAGCAATAGTGGCAGTCTGAAGAACAAAGCATGGAGGAGGAGGAAGGAGCAGCAGCCTGGAGAGGGGATTGCCACTGTCACCATAACAGTAAGTGCCTGCTAAGGATGCTCCCCAGCCCTGCACACAATTAGCTCTGCAGACACAATGAACATCTTTCTTGGCTGTTGCTGCTGCACCATGGGCTTATCTGCAGCATCAGTGCTAAGATGATCACCCCCCACCAGCACCCCTTCCCCAGTATTCCTGCAGAAAGGGCTCATTCTCCTATACCCATCCTATAATGCCAAGTGCCCATGCCCTGATCTTTACTTTTCCCCCAGTCACATCAGTTAAGTAAAGGGTCTCTGATTGGTTGCGGCGTGCCGTTCATTGTTCTTGCGCTCTGTGCTGCCTGAGAGGACACATCTGTCTACCTGCAGGTGTTAGTAGCAGTTAGGTGTGCTGGAGTAGCCACTACCGGGCACAACACACCCAATCTGCCGGTGCGCAATCCCTCCGTCGGTCGCCAATACACCGATATGTATCCAATATATATTTGAAGCAGGTACTCCAATGGCATCAGTAAACTTGTGTTTATTATTATAATTATTTAGTATCTATATTGCGCTGACATCTTACGCAGCACTGTACAGAGTATATTGCCTTGTCTTAACTGTCCCTCAGAGGAGCTCACAATCTAATCCTTCCTATAGTCCTATGCCTATGTATGTATTGTGTAGTGTAATGTAGCCTGCCAACATGTTTCAGGGTTTCCCTCTTCTTCAAAGGAGAAACCCTGAAACGTGTTTTGCAATCTAAATAATAAATGCAAGTTTACTGACGCCATTGGAGTGTCTCCTTCGCATTACCTGCATATGTTGAAGGGGGTGGGGGGTGGAGTACTTGCTAATAATACATTCATTTTATGAATTGAGTATTAAGATAGGCAGAAACGATTGCTTCCCAAAATGCAACCGATATTTGGTTTGAAAGTCGAATGGAAATTTTGGAAAATGTTTAGGTTATTTGCAAGGGACACTTGGGATATGACCGCTGGGGGGGGGGAAGACTAGTGCTCTGCAAGGGGGGGGGGGGGGTTGCATTTTGGCACGGGAGACCCCTTTAGGATGTGATTTGCAGCCTACTCCTGAACGCAAGTTATCATCCCAATCAATGACTGTAACGAAATAGCTTCTTCCTTAATGATTTTTCTTTTACGGCCGTAGTTAGGTTTACCGCGTCTATTATGCGCATACATTAACCTGATTTCCACTCAGTTTCCTATTATATAAGGTTTCTGCGACTATATAATAGGAGTCCTCTTTGTATAAAACTGTCATCTGTATCCTCTTAGGCACGTCAGCCAGATAGAGGTAGCGCTCGCAAATTGCTCAATTATGACAACTGTGAAACGTGGAATCTGCTTCCTCCGGAATTAGTCGGAGCAAATGCTAAAGTTATCTTTAAAAAGAGATCGGACGGAAATGACCTACATTTTCTATAGTAAATAACAGAATGTGAAGGTTCCTGTTCGTCAGGTAGACATATCTGAAGCTATCTTAAATTCTTTCTTATTCTGCATTGTGAAATGTTGATCCATGGAATTTATCTCATTACTGTTTGGAGTCAGGATCCCCCCCCCCCCCCCCACACACACACTTTTTAAAAGATGCCTGAAGAGGGATATGGAGGCTGCCATGTTTATTTCCTTTTAAACAATACCAGTTGCCTGGCTGTCCTACTGATCCTAATACTTTTAGCTGTAGACCCTGAACAGCTATGCAGACCAGATGTTTCTGACTGAAGTCCGACTTAATCTAGTCAGATTTAAGTTGCATGCTTGTTTCAGGTGTGTGGTCGAGATACTACTGCAACCAAGAAGATCAGCAGGTCTGCCAGACAACTGCTATGATTTAAAAAGAAATAAATATGGCAGCCTCCATATCCCTCTCAGTTCAAGTGTTCTTTAAAGGAAACCAGATCTCACATAACTAAAAATATTTATACATACCTGAAGCTTCCTCCAACCCCATGTGCTCTGATCGCTCCCACACCGCTGTCCTCCGCTGCCCGCAGTTCCGGTATCGGGTCCCGTCACTGCTGTTAGTCGGAGCCAGTCTTCGCAGGAGAAGTGCGCTCTTTGCGTATCTCTCCAGCAGCCCCCCGCGGCTGTATGGCTTGCAGCCCCTATTGTTAGGCCACTGTTAAGAAGGCAAATCACTCCAAGCATTGCTTTTCAGTAGGAGGGCTTTTCGGTCTCTTTTAGTCCTCTATACTTTCCTTGTAATTTTCGGTCACCCCGAGTTGCTTGATCACTCTTGTACTGGTCCAAGGCCTATCCCATAGAGCAGTGATGGCTAACCTTGGCACTCCAGCTGTGGTGGAACTACAAGTCCCATGAGGTATTGCAATACTCTGACAGCTCTAAGCATAACTCGGGGAGGCAGAGGCATGATGGGATTTGTAGTTTGGTCACAGCTGGAGTGCCAAGGTTAGCCATCACTGCCATAGAGCCATATCAATCCCTGCCATGTACTGATGAGGATCAAAAGTCTGAAACAAATTGTCTGGTTGATGTGGCTGTGTAAAATTCAAATCTATAGGCATGCAATACACCAGCGGTTCTGAATGCACGCATGACTACAAGGGCACAAAGAGATAATTTGCATATCGTATTTAGTAGTGGTGCATTGTGGGTAACCACAGATGTTCACTTAAAGCTGAATTATTGCAAGTTTCCTTCTGTTTTTTTAAGAAGGCAAGTCACACCAAGCATTTCTTTTTAGTAGGAGGGCTTTTCGGTCTCTTTTATTCCCCTATGCTTTCCTAGTGGTTTGGGTCATCCTGAGCTGCTTGATTACTCTGTTAACCCCCCCCCCCTCCCCCCCCCAAAAAAAATACCTAAGGAGAGAGAAGGCTCTGGGTCCTAATGTTCTATCGCTGCATTGTCCAGTAGCAGTCTCCGAGCGATGGGTCGGAGACTGCTCTCCTCAGCTTCGGGAGGCTTCAAAAGTCTTCGGGAGCCCTCTGTGCAGGCATGGTGTCTCCCATGTGCAGTACGTACACAGTACATAGTACTCAGGCTCTCGAAGACATCCAAAGCCTCCTGCAGTGGCAGAGAGCAGTCTCCGATCCATCGGTCAGAGACTAACGGGGAGCCAGCGCTGGAATGTGGGGACCGTGAAAAGAGCGGGAAGCCTCATTAGGACCCAAAGCCTTCCCTTTCTTTAGTAAGTATCTCTTTGTGTTTTGTGAGTTTAAAAAAAAAAAAAAATTATAATACTTCAGATTCTCTTTAAGCAAAGTGACCTGTTCAGGGTCTATATTTTTGGCCATCCTCTATGTCAGCAGGGGTTGTAAGGTTACAAGATTTAGGGTTAGGTTTAGTTTACGTTATAATAATAAATTAAACTTTATCAGCCTAACTACTTATGTAGCCATATTATACAGCATAGGCCTAAAACAGCTTCCAGTCGCTTCTTTGCGATTCCTGCATTGGAATTCTCTTCCTCAATGGCCAACAGAAAAATGTAGGAAACTTCAATTTCCCCGCCCCAACGCCACCCCCAGCTTATTACTGGCCGTTGCAGATTTGTTTACATCACATGACCGCTAATGGATAATAATATCCCAGGGGGATTCCCAGAATTACATTTGGGCACCTGGCCATTTGCCGTGTGGATCAATGAAGACAGTTATACGGACTTTTGTGCTCAGATAGGTATGTGTTCTTAATGCTGGGTACACACAATGCGATTTTTTAGTCGATTTTCCATCTGATCGATTTTCGATTCTGTTATTTTTTCTTATCTATTTCCATTCACTTCTATGAGAAATCGATCAGAAAAACGATCGAAAATAAGGTCGGACATGTCTGAAATTGTCTATCAAACCATCTATCTAACACAAAATTGTATGGTGTATACCTAGCATAATATATGACACTAGGAACGAGGCAGGATTAGTTGATGTTAGACATATAGGGCTCGATTCAGTAAACTGTGCTAACCCAGTTAGCACACCTAAAGGCTTTGGGCGTGCTAAGTAGTTGGCACATACAAACTACTTAGCACCGTAGTTAGCGCATGCAAACATAGCACTGTAGCTAGCACATGCAAACTACTTAGCACCGTAGTTAGGACATACAAACTACTACTTAGCACCGTGCTAACTAGGGTGCTAAGCTCCATGGTTAGATACCCTGGTCTTGCTAATTATGATCTTGTAAAAGATAGAATATTTGGAAATTTAAATTCAATCTGAGCTCTATATATTATGTGACGATCATTATATTATTGTTAACAATACCTCTCATCTTCCACAGTGATAATTGATGCTGAAGCTACTGTTGGAAAAGTTAGGAGGTGCACTGCTACACTGCATATTCTGTCATATGTTCCTTTTTCTTTATTGAATAAACACTGATTTTTTTTTTCTTTTTTTTTTAAACCAGGGTGCTAAGTAGTTTACATGTGCTAAGTAGTTTGCATGTGCTAACTACTTAGCACGTGCAAAACATGTTAGCACATGCAAAGTGGCTTTTCACTGGCGTGCTAACACTTAGCACCCTTTTCTGAATCAAGCTCATAGTAATTAGAATTATGTCAAATGAAACAATCATTTGTGATCATTTTGGATGACAGTCTGATGTCTGTACAGCAGCTATCCCCTGTCATCAATATATTCTGCCATCAACTGTGCTGGATTTGTTCAGACTGTTACTATTTTACTAGTGATGGCCTTGTCTAGAAGAACCCATGGAGAAGCATGTGATCAGTTTGGTCAGGTGATAGAAGTATCATCTGAGTGATTGGATTAGCAGGAAATAAACTTCATTTATGTCCCCAATCAAGTGCAAACGATTCTTAAAGGACACATGCGAGCACCTACAAATAAAAAAATCCACTTACCTGGGGCTTCCTCCAGCCCCTGCCAGCCGTCCTGTGCCCTCACCGCTGGTGGCCCGGGGTCCCCTCCGGCGCAGGATGTCCACTGTGCCTGTGCGAGCGGCTCTGAGTCACGCTGACGATATCCGGACTGTACTGCGCAGGCTCAGTATTTCTGCGCCTGTGCAGTACAGCCCGTATGACATCAGTGCGACTCAGTGAGCCGCATGGTGAAGCGCAAACCAATGCCGACCTGGCGAGGTCAGCATTTCCACCGTAGGGGACCGGGAGCTGTGGTGAGGGCACAAGACAGCTGCAAGGGGCTGGAGGAAGCCTGAGGTAAGTAGATTTTTTTATTTTTAGTGTGCTCGGACCTTCCCTTTTTTAAAGCAACCATTTCAGATCAGTTTTGTTGATCGGAAAAACATTTTTTTTATAATCGGTTGGGCAACAAATGGAGATGGATTAATTGATGGTGAAATAATCAAACAATCAAAAAAACTGGACAGACAGTGGGTGGGGTCTGGTATGGAGTGGTATGTCGCTGGGGTCTGTCGGGGAATGAATGAATTCTCTATGAAGTTCTGTCACTCAGGAGTTTGTCCTGTAGGTCTACCAGAGGGGTGTACTATGAGGAGATCTGTCACTGACTGAAGTGTCTGCCAGTAACTGAGGTGTATTTTGCTGGAGGATTGTCACTGAGACCTGTCAGTGAGGTTCTGATGCTGGGGGTCTGTCACTGAGGAACCTGTCATGGAGGGGAGAAGAGGGGTCTGTCGGTGAGGTACCTGCCATGGAGGGGGGGGCGTTTGTCACTGAGGAACCTGTCAAGATCTGTCAAATTTGGGGCCGGCAAGAGACGGAGCCCAAATTACGAACAATACAGAGCAATTAAGCCGCTAGCAATAGCTGGCAGACGAATTGCATCTCACTCCATGGCTGCGTGGAGGGGGGAATAGTAATTAGCGCTGCTGAGAACTTTGCTATAGCAGGGAGAGCCATTTTTCAGATTCACCCTGCGCCCAAATTTCCCAGTGCCATTTTTGCATGTATGCCTGTCAGTGAAGGGCCTGTCATGGGGTAAGCTCTCTGTTGTATGTTAGGATATCTGGATTACAAACTCATCCATAATCTCTTACCCAAATGACCAACTAATTGCGCACGCTGGTAATGACTGGGGGTTACCTCCATTCTCTGCTGGTTGTTTAGTAAACAGCAGCTCTGCTATTTGTTCAGAATCCCTCTCCTAGTGCACATAAATGATCAATTTCTGTGCAATTTCTACAAAATTTATTCGCCACACCTTAACTCTGAGCACACAACCATCCACCATGGTCCCAGGGATGTTTTTAGGCAAAGGCATTCCAGGCCATTACCTGGAGTGCCCCCCCCCCCTGTGCCTCCCTTTGGCCCCCCTTTTGCCTCCTTCTGTCCCCCTTTTTGCCTCCTATCTCATGCCTCCTTCAGTCCCCAGTGCCACCTCTGCCCCCTTGCATGTCCCTTTGTCCCTTGTGCCCCCCCCCAGAAGCACCAGTGGGTATATTCCGAACACTTGTTACTGCAACACAAGATGCTTGTTTTGAAAACCTCAGTTTTGCATTAACTAGTTAAGGACCAAGCTAATTGAAATCTGCTCTGCTGTCTCTATGACGGCAGAGCCCTGTGAGCCGGTCAGGAGCCGCTTTCATTGGCTCCTGACCCTGTCTATCAACGTAAGCAGCTCCCATTGGCTTTCATTTATAGGCAGGGTCAGGAGCCAATGAAAGCGGCTCCTGACCGGTTTACAGGAATTCTGCCATCATAGAGACGGCAGGGTGTGTGGCTGAGGCTCCCAGCGTGCAGTGCGGATGGCGATTGCGGCGGGTATATGCGGCGATTTGTCGTTCCGATGTTTCTTGTACCATCGGTCTCCGGTCCTTAAGGGGGACAAGTGCGATCTCACACATGCGGAGCATGGAGCTTCCCATCTTAAAAGATTAATCCGAGCAAGCTAAAAATAAAAAAAAATAAAAATCCACTTACCTGGGGCTTCCTCCAGCGCCTGCCAGCCGTCCTGTGCCCTCGCTGCATCTCCGCTCCCTGTCGGTGGCCGGGGGTCCCCTCTGGTGCAAGATGTCCACTGCACCTGCGTGAGTGGCTCTTAGTCGCGCTGACGTCATCTGTACTGCGCAGTACTGCCTGGATGACGTCAGTGAGACGCATTCTGGAGCGCAGATTGCATCTGCACCAGAGGGGACCGGGAGCAACCAGAGCTGCAGCGAGGGCGCAGGACAGCTGCCAGGACAGATGCAGGGGGCTGGAGGAAGCCCGAGGTAAGTGGATTTTTTATTTTTAGGTTGCTCAGACCTTCCCTTTAAGGAGCACTCAGGGACACGAGTGCTCTTGAACCCTTCCGAGGGTCCCCAAAGGCTTATTCGAACAGTTGGTGGAATACATGGGACAGGGGTGACCACCCTGGAGCAAGGGGACAGGGAAGGCTCAATAGGATCCAGAGTCATGTATCAAATTTATTTATTTTGTTTCAGATTAACTCTAAGCCAGGCCCAGATTTACATCACAGGAGCCTATAGGCACAGATGTTGTGGCACCCTAGACTTCACCCTTCATGGACCTACAATCTGCCACCGAACCCAACTGTCACTTCTCCCTTAATTCCCTTGCCCATCATAGAGCGCTACAGGTGCCCCTTAGTATTAGGTAGCCAGAGCTATCCTTGGTATTAGGTAGCTAGAGTTGCCCCTAAATGAAGGGAGATCTGGTCAGTGGAATGCAGCACTAATCTCATTTCTGTTTTGCTTGGGTCTCTGCGTAGGGAAGGAGGGAGGCACTAGGGGAGGAGAGTGAGCCGCCTTTCCATCATCAGGCGCCTGTAGGCTCGCGCCTACAGTGCCTTATGGTAAATCCGGCCCTGCTCTAAGCAGTTGGCACATTAGTCTGATGTACTCTGGTCCACACAGAGAGTGCTTCAAAAAAAAATTAAAAATCAATTTGAGCTGTTTTGGAAGAGGGCAGAAAAATCAGCAGTTGGAACAGGATTACGGTTTTAGGAACACTCGGCTCACATCTTACTATCTAAATTTAGCATAATGGGAAATTCCCTGGCCATCTCTAGAACAAACTCCTATTTCCATGGCTGTATCTCTAGTACTTTGGCCTGTGCCTGGACGTCTGACACAAGTAGTGACGATGCAGTGGTAGGCCCACCTTGTGCCACTGCTGCCATGTTGTGCTGTACAATGTGATGTGTGCCCACTAAACAAACAGACTAACCAGTGACCGAGGAGCCACAAAAAACAGCTGGGTATTGTGGTTCTTCATTCATTGCAGGGCTAAATTCAGTCAAGCACTGAAATCAGTGAGGCCCCTTTTTTACACTAGCATGGTAAATTTGCGTTACCTTATTTTGCCTCAAGGGGCCGCAAAAGCAATGAAAATCTACAGAGGTCCATTGCGGTGCGTCGGAAGTATCCGAGACGGCGCAAAGGCAACAGCGCGTTGCTGCAAGCACTGCGCCTAACGCACGATGCGCATTAACGGACTGACGGGAATCTCGGGGAGTACGTCACTGAGCGGTGGGTGGTGCTATGCATATTACCCTGTTGGTGCACTCTGCTGCACTCTGATGGAGGGTCACATGTTTGTTGTTTTTTGCGTTGCAGTGGAATTCGGAAGGAGCATCGTACCCCCACCACAACGCAAAAAAAAGTATATGTAAAACCAGAATCAAGAATTAGGGCTAGGGTTCACAGTGGTCAGTTGTGCTGCAGAATAACTCTGCATGTCAGCTCACTGCCCGTACAGCTCTATTAGGGTGTTCACAGTACTGCATTGTAACTGATCGCGTTATCCTAACTTGCTGCATGCAGGCTGTGTAGTAAAGTCTGTGCCCAGTCTCCATTGCAGTTGACACTTATTATAATGTGTGCGTAATGCAGCGCACCACTAAAGCTAGGTTCACAGTGCTCAGTTGTGTTGCAGAAATTTTTTTCATGTCAACTTACTACCCATACTATTCTATGAGCCTTTTCACAGTAACCGATCACGTCATTCTAAATCGCTGCATGCAGGCTTTGTATGAAAGTCTATGTCCAGTTTCCATTGCAGTTCACACTCATTATAATGAGTTATACGACTGACCACCGTGAGCCCAGCCTCCGGCTACGCTCACAGTGCCAAAGCGCGTTGCATTGCTACACAATGCAGATAAAACGCAACGCAAAGAAGCAAATAAGGTGTTGCTGAGGCATGCGACGTAACGGAGGCATAACAAGGAAAATTGCATCATAGATGTGCGGCGTTTGTGTTGCACATTTGAGAGTATAAAGCCCCGCCTTTTTAAAAACAGATGCGCGCATGTGCAATGCCTGTAACGTAGTGCGACGCAGCTCAAAAATTCAAACGTGAGCGTCACCAGACTAACATTGAACGTGTCAACGCATAATTTGCATAAACGCATAGCAGGATCTGTTATTTTTACGTACCCCGTTGACTGTGAACATAATATTGAATTTTCATTGCTATGCGATTTCTTCCCTTAAACCTCCGTTGCGACGCAACAGAGCACTGTGAATGTGTCCTCAGTGTTAACTCTCGGGTCGGAGCCTGGCAGAAGCATGGGGCTCCCTATACGATTTAAAAAAAATAAAATAAAAACATAAACTGGAGTTCTACCTAGCAACAGGGAGGATTCTCATTAGTCCATAAAGAACCAATAAGAATTTCCACTGTTGAAGCTGGATTCCTAAATTTGCACATTGGCATGCCTTGGCACCTGTGATTTTATCAGGCTCCTCCAGGGGTCTAAATGTACCTTTGCCGCAAGTCACGGCTTTGCACCAGGGAGGGGGGTTAAGGTGGAGAAAGGGTTAAGTGTTAGGTGGGGGAGGGGGACACCTGGCACCTGGGGGGGGGGATTTGTTAAGTGTCAGGCATCCGTAGAGGGAGATATTATGGTTAGGTATCAGAGGGAGATATTATGGTTGGGTATAAGTAGAGGGTGGTTTTGGGGTTAGGCAAAGATAGAGGGAGGTCTTAGGGTTAGGCATCGGTAGAGGGAGATATTGAGGTTAGGCATCGGTAGAGGGAGGTATTAGGGTTAGGCATGCATCGGTAGAGGGAGGTATTAGGGTTAGGCATGCATCGGTAGAGGGAGGTATTAGGGTTAGGCATGCATCGGTAGAGGGAGGTATTAGGGTTAGGCATCGGTAGAGGGAGGTATTAGGGTTAGGCATCGGTAGAGGGAGGTATTAGGGTTAGGCATGCATCGGTAGAGGGAGGTATTAGGGTTAGGCATGCATCGGTAGAGGGAGGTATTAGGGTTAGGCATGCATCGGTAGAGGGAGGTATTAGGGTTAGGCATGCATCGGTAGAGGGAGGTATTAGGGTTAGGCATGCATCGGTAGAGGGAGGTATTAGGGTTAGGCATGCATCGGTAGAGGGAGGTATTAGGGTTAGGCATGCATCGGTAGAGGGAGGTATTAGGGTTAGGCATGCATCGGTAGAGGGAGGTATTAGGGTTAGGCATGCATCGGTAGAGGGAGGTATTAGGGTTAGGCATGCATCGGTAGAGGGAGGTATTAGGGTTAGGCATGCATCGGTAGAGGGAGGTATTAGGGTTAGGCATGCATCGGTAGAGGGAGGTATTAGGGTTAGGCATCGGTAGAGGGAGGTCTTAGGGTTAGACATGCATCGGTTGATGGAGGTCTTAGGGTTTTACTATTTATTATTATTATTATTATTATTTAGTATTTCTATAGCGCCGACCTCTTCCGCAGCGCTGTACATAGTACATATAGTCTTGTCATTAACTGTCCCTCGAAGGAGCTCACAATCTAGTCCCTACCATAGTCATATGTCTATGTATGTATCGTGTAGTGTATGTATCGTAGTCTAGGGCCAATTTAGGGGGAAGCAAATTAACTTATCTGTATGTTTTTGGGATGTGGGAGGAAACCCATACAGACACAGGGAGAAAATACAAACTTCTTGTAAATGTTGACCTGGCTAGGATTTGAACCAGGGACCCCACGATCCTCTAAGACCCCTCCACTGCCTTCTTATCTTTGCGTCTGCGCTCCCCTCTGTGTCCTTCCTCCCCGCCCTCCACCCTCCAGCAATGAGTTTACATCCGGGCAGTAGCACGGAGCCAATCGTGCACACAGAAAAACGAGTGGCCCCGTACAACTACAAAGGCGCGGGCCGTACTCTACGCCTGAGCAGTGCGGCCGCTCTCTTTCATGGAGGAGGGCGTGGCCGCGAGCAATCTTCAGATTTATTGTCTAAGATTCTTTTGCGGGTCCCAGGAGGGGCGTGAAGAGACCGCATACTCATACAACTGCCGCACCCTACGCTAGCAAGGGGGTTGGCGCGCAGCGGGGGCTCTGCAGCTGATACTTTAAAGAATTTGGTCCTAAATGGTACACTCTGGAACAGGGGTCAGGAACCTTTTTGGCTGAGAGAGCCATAAACCCCACATATTTTAAAATGTAATTCTGCGAGAGCCATACAATATGTTTTAAACTGGGACAGTGCACATGCGCAGCAGAGGGCTCGCGTCCCTATTGCCATGGTGATGTGTATACAGTTGATTCTCCGGAACAACGGAAGCGTCCCACACATCTTCAGCTTCTCTTTGGTTTCAGCAATTTCCCCGAGAGCCAGACAGGAGAAATACCGACTAACAGCTTGTACAATTAGCTAGCTGACTTGGGGGTTGATTCACTTTGTAGGACAAGATCCCCGCACTCTGGCAAGTGACAGGCTGTCTATTGGGCCAATCAAAGTGCTGGGATTTCATCCTGCAAAGCCACTGGACCTGACAGGTTCCAGGGTGGGACAATTGGAGCAGCCATTAGTTTTGGGGGGAGCGAGAGCAAGTAGTGCATGCTACAGCGTGAACTTTGAAAATGTTACTTGCGCTGCCACACTAAGCTGAGCTGCTTGAGCAGTGTAGCTTAGTGAATCAACCCCTAACTGTGAGCCAGATGTAGCCGTCAAAAGAGCCACGTCTGGCTCCCGCGTCATGGGTTCCCTACCCCTGTTCTAAAAAGACCACAGCAGCACCTTCCATAACCCTCAGACTTCACATGAGGACAGATCCCTTATAAAGTAATAGGACTTGTTTCAGTTGGCGAGTGACTCTGAGAACATAGCGACTGTGTAAACATCCATGCTGGGTCATGTGGCCTCTTTCTTCAGTGACTGCCTGTAAAATAACATTCCCAACGCTGATGATTGACATGTGAGCGGGTCTGTGTACAGTTCCCCAGTGCCGGCGCGGGATGCTGCGGACGGTGGATACAGGGGGATTCAGGCACTGCAGTCAGCTCAGTCATAAACAGTCTCTGATGTACATCAAGGAGATCCGCAGAAAAGTACTCAGCAATCAGGGTGTGCAGTGACTAGTAACTGGTGTGTGCTGCTTTGTGGGCCTGTGTACTAGGACATTTGAGCTCTGCATACTTTCTGACTTGAAACTGAGCTAAAAGGAAAAAAGGTCCGGGTACACCTGGAAAAAAAAAATTGCATTTAAATTTTAATTTTAAAAATGTTAAAATGTAATACTTTTAAAAATCTCTTTAGAACTAACCCTAATTTTCAAAAAATATAATTAGGGCTAGCTGTAAAAAGAGATTTTTTTTAAAAGTATTAATTTTAACAATAACGGAAATTTAAAGCGGGGGAAAAAGAACAGTTTAACTTACCTGAGGCCCTGTGGGGTCCTTCTGTGCCCGCGCCGACCCCAGCAAAACTGGCCGCAGAGATTTGACATAATCTGGGCCCCTTGGTATAACAATGTAGAGGCACTTCCTGCTGGTCCTGAAGATTAGTTTAAAATATTTCACTTCTATATTCATTTGTCACTGAAGACAACTTTATTATAAGTCCATCCTCTAAATGGATTTTGGGATACTGAGGCCTGCACCGGAGATCTTTCCTTTTCTTGTCTTTATCTCCTTCTTTTCTAACTCCACTTTCTCCCTCTCTGCTTCTGTTTCTAATCATCGATCCAGCCTGAAACAACTGTGATCCTATGGAGCATGCAGCCAAATGTTCTGTTTTCTGCCTGAGCATTGTTTTATGAGCTATTTACCTATACAAGATGTAATGTGCTGGGTTTTTCTTGCCATCTCGCTCCTTGTATTTCCCTATATGCTGTATTGATGATGACTTGCTACTTTCATCTTTACTGTACATGTTGTACTAGTTTGTTTTTGTTACCTGAAAATCAATAAAAATTGATTTGTTAAAAAAAAAAACTGGCCGGACGTGCACCTCCTCATCATGGCGCTGTGCACGGCAGCATTCTGCGCATGCGCAGTACTCGAAAATCGCTACTGTGCAGGCGCAGAATGCACCCGGCAGAACGATCAGGGAGCACGCGGCTCAAGGTTGCGCAAGCGCAGTAGCCTCCGTCTGGCCGCAACCGCCCAGCTTTGAGGGGGTTGCTGATGCTGGCTTTACAAAAAAAAAAAAAAGATACTTACCTATGGCGAGGGAAGGCTCTGGATCCTAATGAGCCTCTCCTCTCCCGGAGCCCTCTGTGCAGCATTCGCTTCACCGTGTGAATTCCCCTCCGAGGGGCTCTTCGAGCGTCTTCGGGAGCCGAGTCTTCCCAAAGACAGGCAGCTCCATACTGCGCCTGCATGAGTGCACGTGAGAGAGGGCATGAGCACGTGCGCAGTATGGAGCATACCGTCTCCGGGAACACTCGGGCTCCGAAGCCTTCCTTCACCGGCGGAGACAGCAGTATTTGATCGTATAGATTGAATATTGCTACGGGGAGCCAGCGCTGGAACGTGGCCCGGGAGAGGAGCAGGAAGGCTCTATAGGACGCACAGCCCTCCCTCACCTCAGGAAAGTGTCTGTGTTGTATGGGTTTTGGTTTTTTTTTTGGTTTTTTTTATGACGCCCAATGACCTTAAACTGATTTTATTTTTTATTTTTTATTTTTTATTTTTTTTGGTGGTAGGGGGGAGCGGCTTTAGCAACCCTTTACAGCTGCAGTTAGACTGATTAGCATTTGCATAGAAACCTCCTTCCCCATAATCAGGGAGGAGTGGCTAGTTCTGTACAGATGTATCACTCGGCTAGTTCCGTACAGACGTGTCATTAGCATACTGGCTAGTTCTGTACAGACGTGTTATTAGCATACTGGCTAGTTCTGTACAGACGTGTCATTAGCATACTGGCTAGTTCTGTACAGACGTGTTATTAGCATACTGGCTAGTTCTGTACAGACGTGTCACTAGGCTAGCGGCTAGTTCTGTACAGACGTGTCACTAGGCTAGCGGCTAGTTCTGTACAGACGTGTCACTAGGCTAGCGGCTAGTTCTGTACAGACGTGTCACTAGGCTAGCGGCTAGTTCTGTGCAGGCGTGTCACTAGCATACTGGCTAGTTCTGTACAGACGTGTCACTAGGCTAGCGGCTAGTTCTGTACAGACGTGTCACTAGGCTAGCGGCTAGTTCTGTACAGATGTGTCACTAGCATACTGGCTAGTTCTGTACAGATGTGTCACTAGGCTAGCGGCTAGTTCTGTACAGACGTGTCACTCGGCTAGTGGCTAGTTCTGTACAGACGTGTCACTAGCATACTGGCTAGTTCTGTACAGATGTGTCACTAGGCTAGCGGCTAGTTCTGTACAGACGTGTCACTAGGCTAGCGGCTAGTTCTGTACAGACGTGTCACTAGCATACTGGCTAGTTCTGTACAGACGTGTCACTAGGCTAGCGGCTAGTTCTGTACAGACGTGTCACTAGCATACTGGCTAGTTCTGTACAGACGTATCCCTAGGCTAGCGGCTAGTTCTGTACAGATGTCACTAGGCTAGTGGCTAGTTCTGTACGGACATGTGTCTAGCCTAGAGTCTGACAATGAGTATGTTACTGTGGAGGAGGGATAATGCGCAGCGCATAACAGAGAAGTTTCCAGTAACCAAGCGAGAAGAACCATGTGCTCCAAGGTTGGCCGGGCATGCCAGATCTTCGAAGGAAGGTGCTGAGTAAAGGAGTTGTATCATTATAATTGATCTATAACCAGAGTAAAAATGTATTGAAAAGAAAGAACCAACATTAATAAGTCAATAAAACAAAACTGAAAAATGAAATCCTACTGCCTTATAAGAGCATTTTCCATTACACCGGAAGACAGACGGTGGTGTTTGCGTAGTTTTCTGGTCTAGCCGGTACAGCAGTAACCTTACAAGCTGCTCATCATACTGCGGTTGATATCTCATTATATTTTTCTTCTCACCTGGAATAAGAATGTATTTGCGGCTGTCAGGCCTCCCTGAGTGCTGCTAATAGAAATGTCATATGTGGATGGAGCTGTGAACACAAGGGGCTCGATTCACAAAGCGGTGCTAACCCAGTTAGAGACTTTAGGCATGATAACCATTGCACCACTCTGGTGAAAAGCCAGTTTAGGTGTGATAAGTTTAGGCATGCTAAGTTTAGGTGTGATAAGTTTAGGCATGCTAAGTTTAGATAAGTTTAGATCGCTTGCAAAGTCCCGCACGCAAAGCAGCGCCATTAAACTTTATACGAAGTGCACCAATCTTTGCTAGCCAAAACTTTTGATCAGCTGTGCACTGCGGTGCTAACGCAGTTGGCGCTTAAACTTATCACACCTAAACTTATCACACCTAAACTTATCATGCCTAAACTTATCACACCTAAACTTATCACACCTAAACTTATCACACCTAAACTTATCATGCCTAAACTGAGTTTAGGCATGATAAAGGGCTTTTCACCAGGGTGCGAACTGTTAGCACCGCTTTGTGAATCAGGCCCACGATCTCATTCCGTGCCTGTCCAGGCTAAAGGGGGAAAACGTGTAGAAAAATATTCTTCTTGGCCGCCAATCCTCCCATTCAGCTTAATCTGGCCTTTTTACTCTCAGGGGAAACGCTGAAATAATTTTTTTATATACCTCTCTCTAGTCTCTCTCTAGTCTAGTGTGAAAAAGCCCATAGGATTACATTATCCTAGCTTTTCAAAGCGCTAGGGACCGGAAAAGTTTTGGTGTGAAACAGCCATAAGTGCTCATGGCTTTGTCAGGCTTGTGTTACTACATTTTCAACTGCAGTGTGTTAGGCCAGGCATTCAGCAGAAGGGCTGTTTGTCTGCACAGTACAGGCATTAAGGGCCAATTCACACTTGCTGATTGCAAAACGCTAGCGCTTTTGCTAGCGTTGTGCTATGGCGATTTTGCGCGATTAACCCGAAAAAATTGCCATTCACACTTCTATAGCACTAAACGCAATCGCTGGGAAATCGCCTGAAAATGGTGCAGGCTACGCGTTTGCGTTTAGCATTTTGGGGTGATTTGCGGTGATTAGCGCAAATCGCCCAAGTAAGAACAGGCCCGTAGTGTTTCATTACACTAGCGCTTTTAAAAAGCGATAGCGTTTGAGCATTTTGACAAAATCGCGGCAAAACGCTCAAGTGTGAATGGGCCCTGAAAGGATTTGTCAGGGAAATTTTAATAAAATAAACACTACTTACCGGTGGCTTGCTCCAGCCCCAAGCTCCCAGGACCTCCCTCGCCGCAGCTCCCGCAGCTCAGCCCGCAGCCGTTTGCCGGAGCTCCGACCCGGTCCCCGGCGATGATGTCAGAGCGACCTGGAGGTCGCTCTGTACTGCGCCTGCGCGATCGCCGCTGTCAATCACCGCCACGTAGGCCAGAGCGGACTGCACAGGAGCAGAACTACTGTACCTGTGCAGTCCGCTCCGAGAAATCTGTAATCTCCAGAGACTTCCGACAGAAAAGCACTTGTCGCTGGGCTCCTGTATGTGAGTGAGCACAGCCCCACTGTGCAGGCGCCTAAGCGTAACCGCAACCCCCACAGCCCATGCCTGACCCTGACTGACCCTTCCCAGCCAATGCCTAACCCCCACCCCCCCAGCCAATGCCTAACGCTAACTAACCCTTCCCAGCCAATGCCTAACCCCCACCAATACCCCCCCTCCCAGCCAATGCTCAATGCCAACTGACCCTTCCCAGCCAATGCCTAACCCCCACCAATACCCCCCCTCCCAGCCAATGCTCAATGCCAACTGACCCTTCCCAGCCAATGCCTAGCCCCCACCAATACCCCCCCTCCCAGCCAATGCTCAATGCCAACTGACCCTTCCCAGCCAATGCCTAACCCCCACCAATACCCCCCCTCCCAGCCAATGCTCAATGCCAACTGACCCTTCCCAGCCAATGCCTAACCCCCACCAATACCCCCCCTCCCAGCCAATGCTCAATGCCAACTGACCCTTCCCAGCCAATGCCTAACCCCCACCAATACCCCCCCTCCCAGCCAATGCTCAATGCCAACTGACCCTTCCCAGCCAATGCCTAACCCCCACCAATACCCCCCCTCCCAGCCAATGCCTAACCCCCACCAATGCCCCCCCCCCTCCCAGCCAATGCCTAACGCTAACTGACCCTTCCCAGCCGATGCCTAACGCTAACTGACCAGAACACGATATTTATCATCCGCTGAATTACCGCGATGGCTGCAATCAACAGTGTGGTCTATGCAACGCTCAAATTTAACATAGCTGCGTCATTGCCCAAATGACCTGTTTCACCTCCAAGGGCCCTCTGCATGACCTTCCAGGCTTGTCCGTGCCGCTGTCCAAATATAGTACAGGATGTCAAAAGTATAGGAAAGTGGAAAACCGCTCTGAAGAACGCTAGATCAGAGAGGTTTTCCAGGCGTTTTTGTTACAGAAGCTGTTCAGTAACAGTCTTTACTGTAACAATATTTCTAATCTGCTTCAAAAACCTCTAGCGTTTTGCAGATCTGCTAGTGGTTTTTGGTGTGCACTGGGCCTTTAAGTTGCAAGCACGGCACACGGATGAATGCTACGCACTTTGTGATTGGAAGGTGCAGGCAGCAAGTGACTGGAAGGTCAGTCCAGGTGACACAAGGGGAAGAACGAACATCATCCAGTATACAGTACTAGCTGACCAGCGGCGTAGCATACGCTGCATAAGGGGGGTAACAGGCAGGAAGGGGGTATTTGGCACAGCAGCGGGGAGGGGGGGGGGGTCGCCCCCCCCTCCCTCCCTCCCTCTCCTGGGTTCCCCATATATATACTGCATATGCTTCTGGCAGCTTGTCTCTTTGCGCTGCAGGTGCCCCTTAGTGTTCCAATATGAGTGCTCAGTAATGAAGAATAATTGCCAGTCTGACAAGCGGTGGGTGACAGGAGCCGGCGCTCTGTAATATGATGACAAATCTGCGTGTAGATGTATTTCCTGTACATGATGGCCATTAGGCTGCTTCTGGCTGATCACATTGAGATAGATTGACTTCTAATGATGGAGTGACTCAGCCATGTCCCCTGCCACCATGACGTGTCTCCACTCCTAGGATTGACCACAGCCCTCCAGGCTTAACTCTAATAAGAGCAGATGTAGGCGTGGCCTCCTAATTGCTGGACATTAAAGAGATACTCCGGGTTTGTAGACTAGCGTGTGTAGATACTTTGCAACCTCTTCTTCCTTTCACAAATGCACAAGGCAAACACAGTATCATTGTATTTTAAAAAAAAAGTGCCCCAAAGATGTACTCACCTCGGAAGGGGGAGACTCTGGGTCCGCTAGAGCAGTGTTTCTCAACATTTTATTGGTCTGTTCCCCTTTTAAAACCCTGTACTCACCTAGTACCCCCTAGCCTAGTAACCATTATCACAAGTACCCCTTGACTAATTTACATTTAATCATAGTACAGGACAATTTCCAAGCATTTACTATTGCTTTTAATTAGCTAAAACACTAATTTGGGGTTGTTTAAATAAGATATTTCTCATTTTCTAAAACTCTAAATTTGTTATTCCTTAAGTATATCAAGCCTGTGTACCCCCTCGAACCATCAGAAGTACCCCCTTGGGTATGCATACCACACGTTGAGAACCACTGCTCTAGAGCAGGTCTGTCCAACTGGCGGCCCGCGGGGCTTGATGAGCCCCCCAGGCCGCTCTCCTTTGCTCTGACTATTTTTTGAGTCAGTCCCTCTCCTCTGGCAGGCCCACCTCTTGTTTCCGCTTGGCTCCGCCCCCAAAACCGGCACTTTGATGCTTTGCGGCCTCCAGCTGAAAGATCCAGTGCTTGCGGTAGTACTGGGCTTTGGCGGAAAAGCCCAAGCAGATCTGTGCTACTGCGTTTGTGCTAGCCATCCGTGCCGCTGCAATAGCATAGACCCAATCGGGCTCAGCTTCTTTCTTTTGAAGCCTGAGCATGTCTGTACCACGGGGCAGGTGCAGTGCGGCCACGGGCCCGCGAGATGCGAGGATCTCAATGCTGGCAGAGGAGGAAGAGGCAAGCCTTTGGAGGCTTCCCATTTCCCGAGGTAAGTATCTAAATTTTTGTATTGCAAGCCTCACAGGTTTGCTTTAACCACTCGATGACCCAGCCTTTACCCCCCCTTAAGGACCCGCGCTGATTTAGTAGATCTGTGCTGGGTGGGCTCCACAGCCCCCAGCACAGATCAAACACCAGGCAGAGCGACCAGATCGCCCCCCTTTTTTTCCCACTAGGGGGATGATGTGCTGCGGGGGTCTGATCGCTCCTGCCTGCATGTGGCTGGCGGGGGGGGGCACCTCAAAGCCCCCCTCCACCGCAGGATTCCCCCTCTCCCTCTCCTCCCTCCCTTCCCCGGAGATCGGAGGCTGCACAGGAATGGATCTCTCCTGTGCAGCCTCTAACAGGCTCCTGCCTGACATGTGACAGCGATCCCCGGCCGCTGATTGGCTGGGGATCGCTGATCTAGTACAACGCTGCTACTGTTAGCAGCGTTGTACAAATGTAAACAAAGCGGATTATTTCCGCTTTTGTTTACATTTAGCCTGTGAGCCGCGATCGGCGGCCCGCAGGCTGTTCACGGAGCCCCCCGCCGTGAATTGACAGGAAGCACCAGCTCGCGCGAGCGGCTGTTTCCTGATTAATTAGCCTGCAGCGCTGATCCTTCAGCTGCCACTTTGCCGACGCGCGTTATGAGTGCGCAGTCGGCAAGTGGTTAAAGAGGAACTGTAACCAAGGATTGAGCTTCATTCCAGTCAGTAGCTGATACCTCCTTTCCCATGAGAAATCTTTACCTTTTCTCAAATACATCAGGGGGCTTTGTATGGCTGATATTGTGGTAAAACCCCTCCCACAGTGTGATGTCAGGACCATGGTCCTGACAGTTTCCTGTCTGTGAGCCTTGTTGCATTGTGGAAATAACAGCTGTTTCCAACTGCCAAGCAACCAGTATCTCCCTCTGTGCATATGTATAGCTATAAAAAACAACAACATTTTAGCATATCGCCTTGTTAGTGGGTGTGTTTATAGATAATGGAAGGTGATGCTGTCTAGTTTTTTTCTTTTCTTCTTGTCTGCCAGTAGTAAAGATGGTGACTTGCAGGATCATTGTGGATCAAATAACATGAACAAATTACAGGGCGAATATCAATCATTTATTGATCTCTCTTCTGTTTAACTTCTCACAATGCAATGTATTGATTTCATTTTTTTTTCCTTTTTCGCTAAAGTTCCTCTTTAATGGACAACTGAAGTGAGGCATATGAAAGCTGTCATATTGATTTCCTTTTAAGCAATACCAGTTGCCTGGCTGCCCTGCTGATCCTCTGCCTCTAATACTTTTAGCCATAGCCCCTGAACAAGCATGCAGCAGATCAGATGTTTCTGACTTTATTGTCAGATCTGACAAGATTATCTGCAGGCTTGTTTCAGGTGTAATTCAGTCACTACTGCAGCCAAATAGACCGGGAGCACTGCCAGACAAGTATTGTTTGAAAGGAAATAAATATGGCAGCCTCCATATCTCTCACTTCAGTAGCCCTTTAAGAAAAAGTTTGTATTCTGTTTTTATGGGGGAGGTAAGCGTGCGTATGTGTGCGTGCGTTCACATGTCAGTCCAGAGGTCCAGGAGGAATAAGCTGTCATTTAGGCGAATATAACTCACTGAGGGGAATGGAGGGGTGAGAAGGTTTAGCTGTCATGGAAGAGAGTTGTCGCTGGGAGAGGGGAAGTGTCACTTCGGATAGGCTACAGAATACACACAGAGCTCATGGTGACCCAGAACCACTAGGAAGGTAGAAGTGGCTGAAAAAGACTGAAAAGCCCTCCTACTTGCACTGCGCAGTGTAATTTGCCTTCATAAAACAGAAGGTATTTGTGATAATTCAGCTTTAAAGAGACTCTGAAGACTCCAAAAATTGTACTTTTTATTTAACAGTTGTTTTCAACACTATAAGACAAGTTACAACGCTGCATCCCCGCGGCAGATCGCTACATTTAACCCCCCCAAATCCCCTGGGCTAAATATGGGGAGCGTTCCTTGTAGAGGCAGAGCTTACCGCTCTAGCTCTGCCTCTACTCACGTCAATCCCCACTGATGGCCGCCTCTCCCTGCCCCTCTCAGCCTTCTTTCACTGAGAGGGGCGGGGGAGAGGCGGAGATTTGTGCGGATTGACGCAAATGGAGGCAGAGCTGCAGCTCACCGCTCTGCCTCCCCGGGCAGCAAAATCCATGACTTTGAAAGTCGTGTATTTTTGCCCCGGTATTTGGGGCGTTTAAATGTAGCAATCTGCTGCGGGGATGCAGCATTTTAGCTTGGGTTACAATGCTAATGTTAAATAGAGCAATTTTAGGAGACTTCAGAGTCGCTTTAAGTGAGCAGCTGTGGTTTCCCAAGATGCATCACTACCGTATATGCAAATCATCTCTTTATGCCCCTGAAGCCAGGCTCACATCCAGAACAGTGTTGGTGTTCAAATTCAGGACCACATGGCTCAGAACCCGAGGAGCTGCATTCAGCACCATTACAGCACCGGACAGCAGAATGGGGGATGTTTGATTTAGCTCTGATACTTCCTGATTCCGAGCTGGAAGAAGGAAGTGTCAGAGCTAAATGGAGCGCACCCTGTCCTGCTGTCCGGTGCTGAAATCTGTTTCCAACCATGTGGTCCTGAATTCAAAGTCTGCCTGAGATGTGATCAATTGGTGTATTTATACTTGGGGATTCCTCCAGCTCCATGAGGTCCGTGGGCTCCATCGCCATCCTCTCCAGCCGCTCCGTTCTGCTGCTATCTACCCCAGTAATCTGGCTGGCCATGGTCTCCTACAAATGCGTGGCCCAGCCAGGCACACACCCTCATCGCGCTCTTATGCCCGGGAGCATTCTAAAAGTCCTAGTTTTGGAGGGTAAATTTTTTTTTATATGTCAGGTTGACCTTATTTTAAAGGATAACTGAGTTGGAAATAGTGTTCTTTTACATTCCTGGGGCTTCTTCCAGCCCCCACAGTCTTGTAAGTCCTTCACTGTCCTCCCAGTCTTCATCCTTGATCCGCTGTGCGGGCCAGTAAAGTAGTCGTGACAGCACGCCATCTTGATCGCGCTCCTGTGGGCTGGAGCGTTCTGCGCACGTTTGGTTGAGTGTTAACATACTGCGCCTGTGCAGAGCGCTATCGAGGAGGCGTGCCACCGGGCAAGGACATGCGCAGTAGTGTGCGACTTAGCTAAGTCATGCACTTTACTGGCCCTCACAGGATGAGGACAGCGAGGGACCTACATGACTACAGGGACTAGAACAGTGGGGGGCAAACTACGGGCCGCATCCAGCCCGCGTGAGGCTGCTTCTCCGGCCCACTGACAGGCTGCCCGATTCCCCTTCTTCCCTCCTCCCTCCCTGCAAAGTAGTGAGCAGGCATCGGGGGATTTGAGACTCGCCTCGCTCACAGATGTCCCGCGTCATCTCCATGGCAACAGGATGTCACATGACGTGACAGCGCTTAATACGCTAGCGCGTCCTGACATCACGTCATGTGCCATCCTGTTGCCATGGAGATGCGGTGTGGGACATCGGTGAGCGGGGTGAGTTTCAAATCCCCCGATTCCTGCTCACTACTTTTCAAGGAGGGAGGGGGGGGGGGGGGGTTGGAATTTAGTGGCACAGGCCACGTAAAGTTTGCCTGGGCTAGGAGAAGCCACCCGAAAGTAAAAGAACCCTCTACACTTTCAACTCTGATATCCTTTAAAGCGGACCTGAACTCGGAGCTTCCTCTTTGCTCTAAAAGAAAGAAACATTTCTTTGTTACAGCTGATGCACATAAATCTGCAATGGTGTCTACTTCCTGCTTTCATGAAAGCAGACATAGGGTTAACATCCTGTGTTTACAAATGAGCTGCTCTGCAGAGGCAACCAGCTGACTGGCAGAGAAATCAAATTACACTTGTAATTAGTCACAGATGAGGGGGAATTGGACAAGCTAAACGCTCTAAATACACAAAGGGTGCATTCCTCTCTGTTTTTCCCTTTTGCCCTGTGCAAAAAGTTCAGTAACTTTATTTCTTTTTAAATCTAAATGCATTCAGAAAAAGGGCCCTGGTTGTAGAGATCTCCTGGGCTGGATAGGCCGCTGTTATGTCTGGTATCACATGTCTGACAGGCAGTTTGACCTTTCATTGTGTCGGGATCAAAAGACAAGCAGGTTCCCTGCAGCAGCGATCAAAGTCTCTCCCTCACTTCCAAGCAGCTCCGCCATGATCTGAGGGAGAGTTCAGGAACTGACAGCCGGGAGATTAGTTGCTAAGAGATGTAATTACAATGTGTAAGGAGGTGCAAGGCTCCTATATTGTGTATTTATTTCATTTGTTTACTGACGCATTTCCAGTTCAAGCTCTGAGTCAGTTCTGTGTTGGATAACATCTCTTTTACATTAAGCTGGATGCTCATTAAGCGGCTGGAAGGCGATACCAGTCACCTGGTCTTAATGAGCAACTTGCAGAAATGTCCAGGGAATAAGCGCAATGCAAAGCGTATATGCGCGATAAACATCTCTCTTCTGACTGCAGCAACCAGGCTAAAGGGAACTTAAAGAGGAACTGTCGTGAAAATCCTAGAGTTTAAAACACCTAAAAATAAGAAGTACATTTCTTTCAGAGTAAAAATAAGCCATACATTACTTCTCTCCTATGTTGCTGTCACTTACAGTAGGTAGTAGAAATCTGACATTTCCAACAAGTTTTGGGATAGTCCATCTATCCATAGGGGATTCTCAGCATGGCCTTTATA